>NW_003298764.1:52385-121003 GCF_000151645.1 Tuber melanosporum
AGAAGATAGGATCAAGGGAGAATATCATTTATTACTTTTGGATAGGCATACCTTCTACTTCAAATGGGAGTTTTTTAGCTACTGTCTGGATTATCAAATTACTCCCTTTTGCCTGCCAGTACACTCAATGTACCCTTTATAATCTTTAGATGTAGGACTATTTTCTCCTTTACAAAGGTATTATAGCAATGGGTTGGATACATGGATGTACCATCAAGCAAATCACCATATGAATTTTACCAAGGGTGACATTTTACCATATGTTTCTTAAATTTATTCTCATAACTTTTGCTAATATACAAGATAGAATTTTAATGCCTGCCGGGTAGCTTGTCTTTACTTCAAAAAATATCCAACAAGTATGGGAAGCTATTGGGATTATTCCTTTTAACCCATGCCATGTAGTTGTAGGAGAAAAGCATCAAGGAAGAAGTGTATTACACAGTAGTGCAACTTCAGAACTTTTGCTGGTTGCAGGCAACAACCACCCTATTTCTAAAACACAATGGGCAGTTAGCAGAACTATACGAAGTGCTATTGCACTAGTGACACGCAATAAACCTAGCTTTCAAAGACTAAAGTTTCTTCTTTCAGGACCCACAGAAGGGTTTCAGCAGACAATCTTGGATAAGGTACTAGCAGAGGAGAGTTACAAAAAATATCAGGAGCTAGTTGTAGGATCTAAGAATGCTATAACTTCTGACCAGCGGAAGCTGGCAGCAGCTACTGTTATTGTAACCGGTACGAGTACTTGGTTATTGGTTTTGTTTTATGTTTTGTTTTAAGTATCGTTTGATACTTGGTTTTGTTTTATGTTTTATTTTAAGTATTGTGTGATACTTGGTTTTATTTTATGTTTTGTTTTAAGTATCGTTTGATACTTGGTTTTGTTTTATGTTTTGTTTTAAGTATTGTGTGATACTTGGTTTTATTTTATGTTTTGTTTTAAGTATCGTTTGATACTTGATCTTGTTTTATGTTTTGTTTTAAGTATCGTTTGATACTTGGTTTTGTTTTATGTTTTAAGTATTGCTTTAATACTTAAGAAGTTTTACCAAAGAGTATCAATTGATACCTTTGATTAGTTTCGTTCATGCTAGACATGAACAGATTTATGTATTTAAAGACCGCCTGTTTCTATGATAGAAAAGGCAGACTTCGACAGACAGTATTTCAATATACTTGGTTGAACGGTTACTTCTTTGTTCCTCAGTACACCCTTGAAGCCTCCTTTAGTTCTCAGCTCTCGCCTCCTCTCTGGAACAGCAGGCCACCTGCCAACTATCGTACCTATTACCGTTAAAGTGATTAGCACCTTACGAACACATGACAGTTATTACAACTGAAACTATCCTCCAATTGCCTGAGGAAAGAGAGAGGGTTGATACTGCTAGGGCAGCAAGACAGGTCAGGAAGCTTACAAAGGTTCTAGATAGATTTTCTGTAGTAACTACTGTAAGAATTCTACAAAGTTGTGAGACAGACTGTGTAAAAGGAAAAGAAAAAGGAAAATCTATTAAGGGAGGAAAAGAGAAAAAGGTTACAATTGTGGTGAATATTGTAAGAGGTGGTGCTGGCCTAAGGGGTCTGGCTATTGAGTAGAAAGATAACACTAATAATAATAGTAGTGAGTACATGGGACTGTCATGTAAAGCCAGCAAGTTTGTAGGAATAAATATGCATTATGTGATAGAGTCTGGTAGTCCTCTTGCTAGGATAAATAAGAAACCTACGGGATCATAGGAGTTGGGGAGGGTTCTCTACTCACAGAGAGTATAAATATAAGACAATAGAATTGTGCTATTTGAGGCCCAAGTGAGATCTACGTCCTAATTCTGTTCAATGTAAATTATGTTAAGTCTGCAACGCTAGATAGAAAAGGGTAAAAAGAAAATAGTAATGATATGTTAGGTAGAGACAATCTGATAAACTTCAGAGTTGTCTAAGCCAACCAAAATTGATTTCTGTAGATGGAGATTGTCTAGAAAGGCTCAGACTTTGCTTGCTTTGCTTATGACTACTGAGAGTGAAGTAAAATAGTTAACGTAGAATTGAATTGAAAAGACAATATTATATTGTTAAGGTCTCTTCTCCGTTGCTTGATGATGTCTCAAGTTTGAGAGGCACTTCGATATTTTATTCTCTGTCTGAGCGTTCATGGACTACATTTATTTATTATACAACTCTGTACTTCTCTAATTATAACTTGTAATGTCAGGTATTATTAAAAGGTACGAACACCTAGAGACCTTGAAAATCACTCCACCCTCTTTGGCAATTACAATATAACTAACTAGGAGCTATACTGTTTTTAATAGTAATTATCTGATCATTAGAGTCACTAAACTTATAGCCTAGTTCTCAATCTGAACTGAGTTAGCACCAATTGTCTCTGTCATTAATGAAATGATCAGTTTCATCTTCTAGTTGTCTCTACAAGGGTAGTTGTAATTGTAATCTTTCTAGGTTACCTGACTTCAAACTCTTATAACTCCTTACCCAATCAACAAATATCTTCTAGAGGACTTCCTACTAATATACAAGAAGCTATTCTACCGGATTGATAAATAAACCCTCGGTCAGCAACTCTTGGTTGCTCTGGGTAACAGAGTTTTAATCGCTATTATAGCATTGAGCGTTATCCTCACAGCTACAGCATGCTCCGAAACCTAGTTGTAACATTCCTTAAAGTCTATTTACCTCTATAATAGTGTCTCTCAGAGTTTTAGACTCTTCTGGTTATTGTAGGGTAGATGTGAATGTATTGGTCTCTCATTGAGATCTTTTATCATTTGATATCATCTCTTTATATGAAACGTCCGATTATCTACGGCCTATACCAAAGATGTTACATCTTTGCAGCCTAGTAACCCTCTGAGTAGTTGACGGATTTACTCTGTTCCACTTCCTAGACCTAGTCGAAGGTCTCTTCTCATATACACTATGAACAAGATTAAGTCAGTAGGATGGTGGCGACATATATAGTATTATTCTAATATTTTCAATTCTGTGATATTATAGTCACAGGATGCAATTGAGATTGATATATATGATGATGTGTAGGTCCTGTAATGAGGTTAGAAGGCAGTGTTGAAGATGAGAGTTTCTGATTCTGAGTAAGGTTACCCTACTTAGGATGATTCCTAAGTATCAGATCCTGGGATTTTCTAATATGATAGTAGTACTATAGTAGCAGTTTGCAGTTACACCTTGCTATCTTGAACTCACTACTCTCTATAATAATTACATTAATAGATGCCCTAGAGAAAAGGAGAAGCAAGAGAAAAAAATCAAACCTATTGAGAATGCACATTTACACCAGCTCTGAACTCGTATAAGTTAGAGAGAACAAAAAAAACCCTGTCAAGAATACACTATTTTTACCAGCTTTAAACTCAGATGAGTTACAGAGAAAAAGAAGAAGAAAAAAAAAAACCCATTACGAACACACTATTTCTACCAATTCTGATCTTAGATGAGTTATAGAAATAAGTTGACATAAAATAATCAGAAGAATAGAGAGCAAGCTATTTTTGCAAGCTTGAACTAGTCTCCTGAAAGTATTAGAAAAAAAAGAAAAAGAAAAAAATTATAGACTATACTGTATATACAGGTAAAGCCCTACCTAATCAAAACAGAAATGTAATCTTATATATTGTATACACTATTAGAGCTTCTGTTCTCACAGGGTAGAATCAAGTGTAGTAAATACTATGTCTTTTGTTCAGTTATGTTTTTAAGTAACTTGTAAGTAAAGACTTTTTCAAAGTCAGGTTTTATAGCTTTAATAATAATAGCTAGTTTGAGAAGATCTGCCAGGTCCAAATTTAAGGAAGAAGTGTAAGTTGGAGTCTTAATAAAATCCTCAAGATGACAGTAGATAGATGTAAAATTCTTAACAGAAGTAATTTCCTATTTTCCAATAACAATATTTTGACTTACTTTAGAAATTGCCAAGAGTAAAACAATTTGAACATTATTGGAGGAGTTGGTTAATTGCCAATTTGTATCAACCTAAAGCCTTTCAATTGTCTCCAATTTACTATACTTGATTACTAGAGTGAGTCAGTTTCCCTTTCAAGAATGAGTTAACAGTGATTTGAATACAGTATCAACTTTCTTACTACTCATTATCCTCTTATACCTGATGCTTCACATGTCAATTAAATTCCAGTCAAGTTGAAAGCCCATGTTTGCTGTCTTTTCCCAAACCAGTCTCGTAAACTCACTTGTAGCTACCTCATAAACTCTACTCAGTATTTTAACAATCAAGGTTAAAGAGTTTCTTGTAGGATGTATCTCAGAGGTCATTAATTTTTTAAGTTGTGCCTACCTTATAGGTGAAAGGACTACATGCTGCCCCTCATTACATATCTATGATGTATTTGTAAGAGACTTAACCAAGCCTGAAACAGAGCGGTTATCAATAAACTCTCTGCTCACCGGACATTCAGTACTTCTAGTTGTATTGTTCAGCTACCATTGATGGCTATCGGATGATGATCAGATGGGATGATAAGGACAAGGACAAGCACTGTCCAAAGATGAGACATTGTTGTCCTCCATCATCCTGATCCCATCTAAGATGGACTGGATAATTGGAAGTACTGAGTGTACTGCACAACATGAATGAATTCATGTTATGTAGTACACTAAGTAAGGAAGCTTGTGAGAAAGCTTGTAAGGCAGTAGGAGTTGGGTAGACACTGGTTGGAGGGGGAAGTAATAGATCGATAGAATCAACTTGTCTGTCAGACATAGTAGTAACGTTTGAGAGCTTTGAGGATAGGAAGTGATGAGGATCAGAAGAAATGAGGATGATATATGATAAGGTGATTGGAGTGGTGGGCATTTGAAGTGATGAAGAGGAGAAGTTGTTTGTTGGCTGATTAATTTAGTGTGGTGGAAATTTTCTGGTAATAGAAGTTGTGTGGGATTGTCACTGTCACATGCCATGGGTCCTGAGTTATATGTTCTATATACAAGTACTGTAAAAATCGGCTGTATCCACTATCGGTGATTGGAGCTTAGCAGTTGTGCAAGGAGATGTGCATAATGTTGTCAAGACAAAGAGTGATATCAGTCTTACTATGATACCAGTATTGAGATTGGGAGCAACGACAGCAATATCCAACAATCAAAGGCTTAACCCTCTGGAGACCTCACAATCTCAGATCAAGCTGCAAGACATACCTTGCTGTATCATATAGAATTCAGGTAAATTTTGAATTTCTTTGTACGAAAATCATTCGAGAATGATGGAGCTATAGCAACAAGATAATGTATGTTCATACAATAGGACTTTGGTGAGGAAAGAAGCTCTCAGTTTTGCACTCTTCCAGAAAACTGAGATAATGGTCAGAGGAGATAGGAGATAAATACTGTTAGGAGGATTGAGGATATAGCAATAGCAAGGTATAAGTATAATAGTATTAGTATTAGTTTTCTGTTTCAATAAATGCTACATTATTATTACCCTCCTCCTGTACATCAGTCCTACCATCTAGTGATATCAAATCCTCTCTCAGATCCCCAATTTCTAAGTTTGTAAAACTCTTTATATCTAATTCCCAGTCAAGACTTCTATCAATTGGAAGCGACAACTGCAATTTACGAAAAGAAGCTTTAATTACATGAGTTTTTTGAGAATGGAATTGGTTGAACGCTTTACCAACACAGTAAGTAGTTATAACTCTACTATCTCCAATAGTTCATTTTTTAAAATCCTCTGCCGATTCTAACTCAAAGATTTTTTTATCAGTGAGATCCCGTATTAACTCCTTAAATGACTTGTTTACTGACACATTAAGCGGTTGGACAAGACTCGTACATCCAGCGGAAATTAGAAAGGGGATGATATTATAGGTTTGGAGGAGTTGAAGAACTGTGGAAGTGTAACGATCCCTCTCTGCATAGTTAGTTCTTGGCGATGGGGAACGATACTTCTCTTTCTGTCTTCTTGTTTCTTTATGTTATGATAACTCTAGGCCTCTGCCTAAGTTACCGATAGTACAAGACCTTTATCTTCTATCAGGAACGCCTATTGTAAGCTTTCTCTAACTCGTCTTCGTGAAGGTATTTTCTTGGCGTAACAATAACGGTGCAATAAAGATAAAGATCATAAAGATGTTTTATATTCGTTAGAGTAATAAGTAGGAAAAGTACTTAGAACAAAGCGTAAAGAACCTATCTTCCTCAGCCGCCTTGGCCTCCTTATATAGTATTCTTCCCACTTGTAGTCATGTGACCTAAAGTGGTCACATGTGCGAAACCAAATCATAACAAACAAGTCATGTGACTAAAGTGATCACATGCTCAAAACCCATGACCTCATAGCGAGGTTATATACAAAAACTCATAAACCAATCATAATGCAATAAACAAGTCATATGACTCGACTGAGTCATATGCGCGAAACCCATGACCTCATAACGAGGTCATGTGCAAAACATAAATCATATGCACAAGGCTTACCCGTAAGGCACACTCACAAGGTATACTCGCCAAGCGTACATCCCATGACTCATACTTAAGCCATGTACGAAAGTATCACAAATCCCACACATAACAAATCATATAACCCGAATGAGTTATATGCGCAATACAACAACATACCTGTGACTCATAACCATGTGTCACGTGAAAACCTTTTCCATGCTAAGCCACGTTCGTGACAGGAAGTCTTATAAGATCCTATTAGATTGAGGATAAAGAAAGTCGGGTGGCCTCTGAGGACAGGAATCAGATGATTCGTAATATATTTTTTAAAAAGAGAATCGTTCATATAGGCTGTAGTATTATATTCTACTAAAACATCTGAATAATAGCGTAGTTTTTCTGCCTGAAACCTTGTTTCAGTTCTGTGAAAAATCACCATAGGAGATACTGATAGTACACCATTTGCAAATATGTAAAGAACTAAGTTAGCCTGTCTTTTGTCCTATCCAGACCGAGTTTCCTTTACCCAAATTGTCTTTTCTCCAACTCTGTCATAGGTCTTTCTCTGTAGATATTTGAATGATATCAGCATCTTGTCTAAATTGTAAATATTTAACAACTCATATCATCCAACAGGCCATTTAACAGCAATCTCGTAAAATGAACTTTTACATGGTTGCAAATTCTGGCCATTAAATCACAACCAATTGATGATAAGTATCTCATAATTGGCTGTGATCTTTTGTGCCTTTTTCGTGATAATGTTTTAACTAATCTTATATCAACTTAGAAATTCCCAAAACCATCTATTGCTGAATCGAAAGATTGCTAAATTCAAGTTTAAATATATCTCATGAAATCGAAACTGAGATTGAATATGAAACCAACTCTGCTGAACAGTTCAACCTGCTTTCCTCCTCTCTATAAAGTCACTATTTAACCTTGCTTCCAACTCAGGCCAAAAAAACCATCCTGCATAATCCAATTCTTTCTCCCTCTTTACTGGTGACCACTATCTCAATCATTCTATCATTTCCTTCTTACATACCCAGTCACTAATCGTTCTTTGAGGAATTTGATAGAAATCTGAGGCTTCCTCTTATGTTGGCTTGTAATACTTACAATTTTGCGGGAGCGGAATTTGATGGTGCTCAAGAAAGGTAAGTACTCTGACTTTCTGCAATTGACTATAGGTTCGTTTAGGATATTAGATTCAAGTTGGCTTTAAATCATAGAGGGTAAGAATTCTGTCCTTGATTGGCTTTGCTTTTGGTCCACAGCGCTGACATTTTTGATTTCAAATTGGTAACATTCTTGCTTCTCAATCACTCCTATTCTTCCCTTCTATGTATCATTCTTGTACTTCTCTTATATTTCCTTTCTTTTCTCCTTTCTCATTAATCAATAAACATACAATTTTTCTACAATATTGAGTCACAAACATCTGAGTCTGAGCAATTTATCCTTTTCATTATAATTTTGAATTCTAGTCATTTTACCATGCAGGTCAATTTGAGACGATCTTCTTAGCTCTATTTCTTTCCTTCCAATTTTATCTTATACTTACTGACTCATGTTCAATTTGATATAGTCCGTGCAATCTTCTGATTTCGGGATCATTGCCGGTCACTCGATCCCTTGGCACAAGCACACACACCCCTGAACATTCATTGCCAAGCCCCGATCCCCGATAGTGGATACAGCGAGTTTTTACGGTATGATACCGGTACGAGGGTGCATGGGCAAGTGATCCGAACGCAAGTAATGAAAATTGTTTTCCGATCACTTCTTTCCTCACATCATAGTGAAACCCTGATTAGCTGCCCCAGATAGCCTGTGGCAACGATTGGTCAAATTGGCGCTTTTCCTCGTACAAGCACAACCACATTCGTAAAGGTCTCGTACCCTCCCTTGTACCTCATGAACTCTGCTGACTAGCAACAAGAGAACAAGAAAAGCATTTTTGACTGACTGTTCTCAGATATGCCTCTAGGGATATGATACTTCGTCTGGGAGATGGTGGGTGGCGGTGGATATAATGGTCTTATGCAAACAGATAAAGTCTTCTATGAGTAATAAGTTTGATGATATTATGATGGTAATAGGGTTACTCGATCATTGAATCAAACTCGGATTGCTAGTTTATTATTAACTATACCCGAAGCTATCATAATTATCCATGATATATATATGATAATATGATAGTCTATCTATGATACACACATTTTTTAAGTCAACAAAACTCTAACCTCATCCGCAGTCCTTGGCCAAACGCTCCGCGCAAACTCGATCCCGCCTTCTCCCTGTCCGTTTCCTTCATTCACGAGAACGCCGATTACCACCTCCTCCACGCGGGAGAAGTCATCGACGAAGCGGGACACTGCCTCCTGCGTGATTTCTCCGATTATCTTGGGTGAGGAGAGGCGCCCCAGGCCGGCCGTAGCGTCCATGAGTGCGCTCGGGAGGAACTCGTCGAGCCTCTGGCTGACAAGTGAGAGCGCGTGTGGGGAGAAGGGGAGGAGCTGGGTCAGGGAGGTTGTCTTTGCTGTGTTAGTAGTCTGAATGCGAGAAGGAGAGGAATGGGGCGAACCTTCGGATCCCAGTCTGATAAAGCTACCAGCAAAGGGTGTAGTCCGCTAGTGTGCACGAAAAAGTTGTGCTGGAATTCCGTTAGCAATCTCACCTGTTCCCCCACCTCGATGTCTAGTTTGGAGATCCTATCTGCGGTGAAGCTGGATTGTTCTAGTGTTGTTTTCGCCGCGAGGTGGCAGTTTATGACGAATATGTTCTTGTCGACTTCTTCTAGGTCCTGGCTGAGGTTGTGGCACCCATCTAGGTACGGGTCTAGCGCTTCCTCGAGGATCTTAGAGAAGCCGCCTTCGCGCTCGGAGTCGGGGATTAAGGCGGTGCCGCAGGAGATCATTAGCTGCTTTAGCTCGTTGAGAGCTTCGTAGAGGAATGGTGGTGGAGTCAGGTCACTGGGCGCCTGCGGGAGCTCGGACTGAACGGCACGGACGTGCTCTTGGAGGGAGCTGTGGAATTGGCGGAAGGCGGCTTGCTCGGTTCTAGTTCTGTGTTAGCTAGGGAGACTATATTGGTAAGTCGAGGTGGATTTGTACGTCTTCATTGTTTCTAACAGGAATGATTCCTGGCCGAGTAATTTTTCGAAGGTTAGGCGGTAGAAGTTTATCAAATTGGAGATTTTATAGACTAAGGTGCTTTCTTCGTGACTGGCGATAACTTGTTCTATTCTTGACTATTTTTGGTATTAGTTAGTGGTGTGCCTGTGCAAATGATATGTGGGATTTAATTACCTTCAATGGCTTACACACAGTCTGCAGGTTCTTGTCAACCAACATCATGAGTCGTTTTCTAGCATCCCACCCGCCGCGGGTTGCCTCGCTCCCTTCTCTGTCGCCTTCTTCAAGCCACGGCTCACTCTTTAAACCCTCCTCGATACCACCTAATATGCTGTTTTGACCTTCTCCTTCTTGTGAAATAAAGAGTACCTCCAAAGCTTCTTGCTCTCCAACCGCAGTGGAATGCAGCCATGCAAGCATATCACCAATATATCTCAAGGGGTCATGGGCGTAAAGCTCTATAGGCTTCGTTGTTAGGTCTATGCAGGATGAAGTCACAGTACTTGGGGCGGCGCCGGTGAGGGCCGTGTAAAAGGAATCTAGTAAGACCTTTTGCCGGGCTTCAGCGAAGAAGTCCAAACAGCTCCTTGAAGCGTGTTAGAGTCGGCTATACAGTGTGCAGACAGAAGGGCAAACATACTGAAATAGAGTAGGCCTCTCGGCCAGAACCCTTAACGCCCGCCTTATCCCTGCATTAATCTGCGGGTTCTCGAGAGAAAGATGCTTTAATTCTCGCTGTGTCCACCGATACAGCTTCTGGAAAGCTCCTTGCAGATGACCGGTCATTTGGTCCATTATCTCTAGGCTGTTTTCCATTTGGTCAGCCTTATATTCCCCTAACCCCGAAGAGGACGCACCCAGCTTTCTGATTCTCACTGGCAAGCAGAACTTCGCAATCTCCATGTATCTTTTTTACTCTATTTAGAATCCTAAAGAATCGGTCATCGACGGGTTCTGCAGAGCTTGTCAGGGTGACCACATCTCTCTCCGAGACAACAAAGTGCTCCGCAAAAGCTTTTAGCAGAGCTTCCTTAGTTTCCGTCTTCTTCTTTTGAGCAAGTAACTGGGACGACTCCTCGAGTATATGAGTTGTCTCTGAGCTAGCAGTTGTGACATGTGCTTTCAGAGAAGATACTATATTGTTCATATCGTCCAACGTGTGACCCACAAGCTTCAATTGCTACATACATGACTTCTCAGCCTTCCTTTCCCAAAAACCCAATATCCACGCATACGAAAAAAAAAAAGGAAGCTCAAAGCTTGTGTTACTACAGTACCTCGGAGATTTTGGAAAATTCTCGAACGATATGCGCGTTACTCTGAATCACTTCCGCTTGGATATCTACCCGGAGCTGTCGTCGAGAGTCGGGGGAGTTTTCGGTAAAGCGGGAGTCGAGGACTTGCAAGGCATTGCGTATCTCTGCGTCTGAGTATGAAGCTGAGAGAATTGCCGATAATCGTTGCTGTGATAATGAGTCCATGATTGTATAGTTTGTTGAAAGAGGATGGCGGGATGATATAGGGAGGGGAACCGGGAACCGTGAGACAATGTTGGCTTAAGCAACCGTTGAGCCTCATATTTCGTGTACCCGAGTAGGTTACCCTCCCCTGTGACTTACAATGACTCCACGCGACACCCTGAGTGAAACGTCAGGCAGATACCATAGTGGGGAACGGGGAGTTAGAGCTTCAACCTGAGCAACTTCCCCACCCACTGACTTTTGGAGCAAACAGCTGTTGCTGTAAACGTGACACCTATTTCTTTATCCCACTGTTCGCACGAGTTTCCACTTAGATCATTCCTTCCTCAAGCTACCATTCTATGTCAAAGGAGGGGTATAGAGCCCGGTAGTTGTTTTACTCACTTTGGAGCATACTTTTGAGTGCTACTGACTGTTCACCTCGTTCCCGTGCCTCTCCCCTAGAAATACCATTACGCCAGCTTTCTCCCCTCGATAATCACTCCCTGTGCTTCGATTCCTACATCTGAACGAGCTTAGTTAACCTCATACCCTGCTACTCCACCTGTACATTACCCTAGGGAGCCCATAGAATGACGAGCAGAATTCTATCTCAAATATTCAACCAGAACTCTGCAAGTATATACGAGACCCTTCGCCAGCATGACGCAACTGATAACTCGGACGACGACGATGACCTCGAGGAGCGAGCCGGTATGCTGGCCCTAGATAATGGCTCGCACTTACCCCCACTGGACATCCAAGACGGCCTGGAAGACAGCAACTTTGAATTACAGCAACAACCCCCCGCTCCCTCAGAGTCTTCATTCATGGCTTCAGAGAACAACCGGCGATCTTACTTTTCCTCGATGAGCAGATCTAAAAAGAATATCTACGCTCCGCCACGGTATAGAGACGAAGAGGAGGGTGATGATGAAGTTCCTGCATCTCTGTTGTTGGAGACGGGGGCAGGGCCTAGTAAGAGGAGGGGCTCAACTGGCGGAAGGAGTGGAGGCGTAGTACCTGCACCGCGAGCCACGAGGAATGTGCTTTTACCGAATACCTGGATCGCTACTGGGCTGGAAGGGCATCAAGCTAGGGAAGAGCGAAGAGCCGACCGGAGACAGCAGAGTGAAGGGAAGGATTTCCGACGGCAGGCTAGGTTGGGGTTGATTGATCCGAAGGAGCGTGCTCTGTGGAAGTGGGCAAATGTTGAGAACTTGGACAACTTCCTCAATGATGTGAGTTATTCATTGTCAAGATGTTGAGTATTGTGGTTGGCTAACCGGATTCAGGTTTACGACTATTTCCTAGGGAAGGGAATTTGGAGTATTGCCCTGCACCGGTCACTAAATCAACTGTAGGAACTCTTTTTTCTGGCTCCCGTAGGAGTTACTAATCTCTATAGGACGCTTGCTTTTGTTGTTGGGTTTACTACATTTATGAGCCGTTGTGTCGATTATACGCTGGTACCTGAGCGCAAGAAGCTCTCAGAAGTGATCATCCCGCACTGCATGAGCCGGTAAGTTTCACTGTCTACTCACTCTTAAAAAATTTGGCTTACCCAAGAATAGGATGTCCGGGGTTACGACACTATTCATGTGGGCAATTTCCTTCTATTGGGTTATTAAGACAATTCACTACATTTTGGATACTCGACGTCTGTGGGATATTCGGAACTTTTATAAATATCTCCTCGAGATACCAGATAGCGATATGCAGACAGTGACATGGCAGGAAGTGGTTGCCAAATTAATGGCTTTGCGGGATTCAAATCCGACGACATCAGGTGCTCTTCGACGCCGGCATTTTAGTAGCCAATCGAAGCAACGAATGGACGCCCATGATATTGCTAACCGGCTCATGAGGAAAGAAAATTACCTCATTGCACTTTTCAATAAGGAGATATTGGACCTCACTATCCCTTTCCCGTTCTTGAGGAGTCGAGGAACAATGCTGACCAAAACCCTGGAATGGAATCTTAGCCTGTGTATTCTCGATTACGTCTTTAATGACCAGGGACAGCTGAGAACTTTGTTCCTCAAAGAGAGTCACAGGAAGATTCTTAGTGATGGGTGAGCTTTCTTTTCGATGAAAGGCGAGATGAGTGCCGTACTAAGCTTGTCACAGACTGAAACAACGATTCCTTTTTGCCGGCGTTATGAATATCATTTTTGCTCCCTTCATCCTGACATATCTCCTGCTCCTATTTCTTCTCCGCAATGTCAACGTTTGTGCTCACCGATCCCTCTGAGTCAACCCCAGTTAACGTGATATTAGGATTTCATCAAAACACCTGCCAGAATTGGGCACAGGCAATACACACCACTCGCGGAGTGGAAGTTTCGGGAATTCAATGAGCTGTATCATATCTT
This sequence comes from Tuber melanosporum, assembly GCF_000151645.1. Lineage (NCBI taxonomy): Eukaryota > Fungi > Ascomycota > Pezizomycetes > Pezizales > Tuberaceae > Tuber > Tuber melanosporum. Next base: position 65,799 of record NW_003298764.1, read on the forward strand.
CCACATGAGGCTGAATATGAGCTATCCTGCTGCAGAAGCATATGTGGAGCAGTTTCCCAAGGAAAAGACGGCACAAGTTGCAAGGTAACTCCTAGAAGTCTTTATAGGCTAGGGTCAAATATTAACTATTTGTAGATTCGTTTCGTTTGTTGCTGGATCGCTATTGGGTGTTCTTGCCATCGCCTCGATATTTGACGGCGATTTAATACAAGGATTTGAGATTGTTCAGGGGATGAATGGACTCACAGCGATTGCTACCCTCACCACCATTGTAGCCGTTAGTAGAGGAATGCTCCCAGAGGAAAATACAGTCTATGACCCGGAATGGTCCATTAGGAATGTCATACAGCATATACATTATATGCCCGACCACTGGAAAGACAAGCTACGTACCGACGATGTAAGTGCTCTTGAACATCATTGGAATCCCACCGCTGATAGCTCCTAGATCAAGAAAGAGTTTATGTCTCTGTACGACCTCAAGGTGACGATATTCCTTGGGGAAGTCATGAGTGTCATATTCACACCGTTTGTTCTTTGGGTCTCACTTTCGAACCGTTCAGAAAGGATTATCGATTTCTTCCGGGAGTTTACTGTTCACGTTGACGGCATTGGATATGTCTGCAGTTTTGCAGTATTTGATTTCCAAAAACCCGGTGTATGTTGCATCTCCACAGTCATCGCGAGATCCCAGCTAATGGGTGTTGACCCTTTAGCGCCAAAGTATGGCTGACATACGTGAGGAGTATTTCTCATCCAAGGACAACAAAATGCTCTCCTCATATCTTGGTTTCATGGATCAGTACCACGGCCCGCAGAACAAAGGAGGGGCAAACAAACGCCAGATGTCAATGCGTAATTATATGTCCCCCATGCTAAACGCCCAGACTGGCAAAGGAAAGGATGGCCGCGGTGCCCAAGACCGCCGTGCAGGTGATGGACGCCAGGATATGCAACAATCAATCCACCGAGACAACCCTGGAAGAATGCAGGGCTCTCAGATACTCCAATCCTCCCTCTTAGACCAACACCACCAGCCACCACCTTTTGTAGCGAGAGCCCCGAGGCACCCTGCATTCCACCTATCCACAGCAGAATCGCTCAGAGAAGAGGAGGAGGACGCTATAGCGTCGGCCGACAAGCCAAGGGAACACTACCGCAGCAACCTCGGCGAGTCCTTCATGTCCACTCGCGTAACGGGCACTATGATGGCCGCGCAGGCGGAGGATGATGAGGAGGATCAGCAGGCGGGGCCACATAATGCTGGTGTACTAGACTTGTTGAATCAGTTTGTTGGCGTGGAGGGGGCGGGGAGGACTGGGGTAATTTAATTTTAATTCATCCCTTTTTTATAGCTTCTTCTCTACTTGTTTGGGGCCTTTGCTCTTTGCTTTCCCCCTAAATCGTGTTTTTGCGATTGGGACTTCTCCCCCTCCTTTGCTGCAGTGGCTGTGTGTATGTGTGTGTGACTATCATTGGTATTTCTAGCATTGGGCGTTTTGTGTTTTCTTTGTTTTCCTCTTCTCTCCTTCCGTTTCGTTAGTGATAACATGGCAATTATGACTGTACTGGTAGCGACTGGTGAGCGACGAATGGTGAAACGTGTGTATATTGCTGCGCTCTATTTCCCTTTATCCTTATTTTTTTACTAAATCTGGTTCCGGGATAGTTAGTTATTATTGCTAGGTATGGGACGCACTGTACAAAGTGACTGCGCTGGATGTATGGAGGTTCTCTCTTGTGTGCCCGTGCCTGTGGGTATTATAGGATAGGTATGGTAGGTTAGAATATTATAATAATATTATTATGGTATCCGGTTGCATCACAGAATATCACCCGGTTGTGATTCTTTGATAAGGTTTTGGTTTGGCTCGTTTCCGGCAAAGGTGCTCGGACATTTTCTCCACACCAAATATTTCCAATAGCACAAGTACTAAGTGCTCCAGAGGCCCGATGTATCATAGGTAAATTATACTAGACCACTTGGGTTGACTTGAAGGACTTGAAGAGGTATGGTGCGTCGGGTGGTTTGGGAATGGCGCTGGGGCTCCTGAGGTTGGGGTATGGATGGCACCTGGTTATGGGTGTCATAGGACGTCCAGTTGGGGTAGGGATGTTTTTCGCTAAATGGACGAGTGACTGGCCTTAGGGTGGGAGTACTTGTATCATTCTGCCCGATGCATCGTTGTGATATGTTCTATGTATCATAATATCAACAACTTCCCAGTCCCCTACCGCCTCGCCTTTCCATGATTCCACAAACGCCAACCACGGAAAAGTTCACCCCTCCAAAAAAACCCCAAGCGCTGCTGAGTTACCAAAACACTCCCTCTCCAAACCCCAGATCTTGACTCTCCACCTCCCTCCTAGTCTCCTCCACCACCTCCTCGACACTACCCGCGCCCGCCGACCCCCTGCGCACGACCTCCCTGGCCAATCTCTGCAAAACCCAATCCGCCCCCTTCCCCGCGCGCACCGCGTCCCCAAGCACAGACCCGCCCATCCAATCCCTAACCCCCAAATCCGCCCCAGCGCCCAGAAGCGCCTCCAAAACCGCCCCATCGCTAGCGCCCTGCACGGCGCCGAAAATCGCGCTCTGCCCGATGAAATTGGTGGCGTTCACGTCCACGCCCGCGGTGAAGAGCGCTTCCACGGCGCCCAGGTCGTCGTGCAGCACCGCCATGTGTAGCGGCGTGTCCCCGCTGGGAGTGGGCACGTGCGGGTCCGCGCCGGCGCGGAGCAGCGCGTGGAAGAAGTGCTTTCGCCGATGGACTAGCGCCGTGAGTAGGGGTGTGTGGCCAGTCGTGCTGGGGGTGTTGAGCGGGTGGGAGAGGTGGTTGAGGAGGAGGGTGAAGAGTCCCGGGTGCGGGGCTGCGATTGCGTTGTGGAGCGAGGTGCAGGTTGGGAGTGGTCGGAGGGCGTGCGCGTGCAGGAGGGGCAGGAGGAGGTTGCGGTAGTATTTGTTCGTCTGTTGGAGGTGCGAGAGGGAGGGCGTTGGGAGGTAGGAGGCGATTTGCAGGTGGAGTTCTGGGGGGAGGGTCGTGAAGGACATTGTAGGTTTATTGTTTGACGGACGGGTGGAGGTTCGGATTGTATATATACGTATATGTATATATATACCCATTCCTCCGCCCTCGAATATGATGATATACGCTACAGGAAGCAATGATAAATCATTGTCCTTCTTCGTCCCAATACGTGCAGCGAATCATTTCACCTTTATTTCACCCCGCGGTGGGACTTATCGCCCGGCCGGCGAGCGGCGTAATTCGTAGTATAAATGGACAACAGAAAATTTAAGACTGATTAGTTTACCAATGTAGCTTCCCCTTTAAAAATGTTCGAAGGGTGGAGGTGGCGCCGATGGAAGACTTAACTGGGCTAACTTTGATCGTTTATTCAATGACTTTCTGGTCGTAGATGGCAAACTTGCTGAGGAGCCTGTTTGGATGAGGTTATGATGGAGTTTATTTGAGCTGTCGTAAAGATTTGTAGTAGTCTGCCATACTGTAATTTACAGGTATCATATGAGCACTTGTGGAAATCTGGGTCTTGGCTGTCGTTTGATGGATAGAGTATCATAAGGGAATAGTGGCTCTTGGTGCGGTGGGTGTTAGGGTTTGGGGTTCTAATCTGCATTCGAGTGATTAACATTGCATAGCAACGATCTGCACATGACAACTTTCACTAACAATAGATTCCACAAATCCGCCGTTTACATTTACGAGTACGAGCTCCAAGCTCCAAATTCCAAGCTCCAATCCCCCTAACCACCTCCAACCCGGAAGGTCCAAAATGAGCACTCTCCTATCCCCACACCTACAGCAAATATCCGCCGCCGCGAACTCCCTCTCATCACTCCCCTTTGCCCCACCAAAGGTCTTCACAAACGGTTCCTCCTCGCCCCGCTCTCCCTCCCTTCCGTTTCCTTCCTTCCCTCCTCCAAAAGCTAACAAAATGCCCCAACTAGCCCTCCTCCGCTCAACAGACATCGTCTCGCTAATCCGCGACACCGACGCACACGAGCGCGCACTCTTCACCGTTCCCGCCGCACCGACGGAAAAGGACATGAAAAAGTCGCGCATGAGCATCGCGCCGCGGAGAAATACTGCTGTGTACTCCGCCCTGGGAGGGGACATGGTTGAGAAGTTGCGGAGGGGCGGAGCTGGGGGTGTGGGTGGTGGTGTCGGGGGCGTTGCGACGGGAGAGGTGGATGTTGAGGTGCTGCTTATGGGTGCCGAGAGGCTTTTGGGGGTTTAGTAGGTTCTCCCCCTTGGCGGGTTTATGTGAATTGGTTAGTAAGGGAGGTGGGACTAATTCGGGGGAGTAGTCATATCCCTGGTGCGGAAGAGAGGATACATAGAGCTAGGGAGCGGTACGATCACTTGACGGAGTCGTTGGAGAATTACGAAGCGCTTGTGGAGGCTCAGAGGCAGCAGTTGGATTTGCTACAGGGTCCTGAGCCGGAAGTGGTGGTGGTGGAGGAGGAAGAAGAGGCTGGAGAGGAGATTACGGATGAGATGCTCGCGGCGGAGGAAGAGGAGATTAGAGAGCTTGAGGAACGGAAGGCGGAGCTTGAGGAGAGGATTAGAAATGTTGATAGAAGAATGTATCGGCGGTAGCCGTGCATCGAAAGGTTGCGAAGCTAAAAATCAAAAAAAAACCCCGACCGCCAATAGTACCCTAGTGGTATGGTAATGAAAACACAAGAAAGGAAGAGGAAAAACTACCACCCCCAGGAAAACCACTTTTCCAACGAAATTATAAACCCTGGCATCCCCCTCCCTTCCGCCCACGCCATCAGAGCTTCAGCAAAGTCCTCAGGGGCCTGGATATCCCAAGCCAGAATCTTGCCCTTCGCAACAACAGCTCTACTCTCCGCATTCCCCTCCCTAACTCTTCTTTCCATACCCCTAAGCTGCCGAACTAAATCCCCCTTCCCACTCGCGCAAAGACAAACCCGCATGGGCAACGGTTTGAGCTCCCAGTCCTTCAAGCTCGCGTAAGCGGCGTTGCCCAGCGCCATCGTGGCATTGGTGTGCATGTCTCTGAGCAGTTCCTCGCTGATGGTACCGCCGTACCAGCTCAGTGCGTAATTGACCACATTGGGGAAGTACAATAGCGGGACGTTTGCCATCCACGACAGGCCCCCCAGGAATACGCTGGTGGGGAGGGTGCACCCGGTCACGAACACGCTGTCGACCAGATCGGGGTGTGTCGCCGCAAGGTGCAGGGCTAGGTAGGCACCGTAGGAAACGCCAGCGATGTGTGCGCGGGAGGAGTGAGCGTGGGATTTTATGAGGTCGGCTAGGAGGCTTGTGGTGTTTTGGAGGGAGACGGGGAGGTGTGAGGATTGGCTGTGGCCGGGAATGTCTGGGGTTAGGATGTGGTAGGAGGTTGAGGGGATGGGGAGGTGCGCAAACTCGAGGTGGCTGCTGTAGAGGCCATGGAGGAGGAGGAATGTCGGCGCGGTTGGGGAAATGGAGGGGCGCTCGGTGAAGAAGAGGGGTTTCGGCCGGGTGTTTTCGGCCGGGGAGGTTTGGAGCTCTATTCCGCCGGCGGTTGTGGCGTCTGGTTGGGAGCCCATTGTGTGCGGGTTTGGTGGGTTTTGTATTCCTGGGTTTGGATGTATAAATATTTCAGGAGCAGATGGAGGGCAGGCAATTAGGCGGAGAGGACTCGTCTCTAGTCGGATGGGCTGGGGCTATTGCTGTCAAGGGAGTAATTTCTTGGAATTTATATAGAGTTTCTTCACGAAAGTGTGGGTCGGAGGCAGTCTACTCCACAGTTGTTCCGGAGGTTTCACTGGAGGAATTCGTGGTTTCATACCAAGACTAGAGTGCGATGATACCCTTGTGGCACTGCACAAGAGTTTTCTACTCTAGACTATCGATAGCCTCACCCAGGGTCTCAAGGCAACCCCTCCAAACCCCTCCAAACTCACCAATCGATAGGATCGTCAACAAGTTGAAAAATGGGACAAAGTATAGGGCGATTAGGGCTTCATCATGAAAGAGCATTTCACCCCATCGAGGTATACTTGCCCCTCTATCCATAAGTTGGATAAATCTTGCCTTCACAACTACTATGGACACTAGTCACCGATCGGGCCAGAGCTAACAAGCAAACCCCTTGCCCCGGAACAACCTTTTTCCGCGAACCTCACCTCCTGTTCTCGAACTCACCTCCTAACTCCACCCCGAGATCCTCTCGCAGCCCTACCTAAAACCACCCCTACAAACACAATGCCTCCTCCAACCCGTCCCCGTCCAAAGCCCAAAGCCAGCAAATCCACAACAACAACAATCTCCGCTCTAACAACCCCGAAACTGAAACCGACCAAGGGCAGCGCCTCCCACAGAATCACCTCGGTGGTTCTAGGTAGCCAGCTAATACCCGCCTGGTACACATCCTCCTACCCACTCAAGGCCATATCTACTGACCACGACTCCTACTCCCCCTTCCCCCTCGCCGCGTCTACAAACCCTTACCCTACTAGCTGTGAGCGCATATACGTCTGCGAACACTGCTTCAGCTACACCCTCGAAGCCTCCGAGCTCCTCTTACACAAGCCATTCTGTCTCCTCTCCGAAGAGCCCCTAGGGAAGCTGGTATACGCGCACAACGGGTTTTCAATATACGAAGTCGACGGCGAGGAGCATACGCTGTTCTGCCAATGTCTCTCGCTGTTTGCAAAGTTATTCCTGGATACCAAGAGTATTTCCTACGACGTCGAGCCGTTCCTGTTTTATACGCTCGTCGAGGACGTCCCTCCCCCTACTACGGATGGTACGGGGGGGAAAGTAGGGGGGGGGGGAGGGGGGAAGGCGCAACAGCAGCAGGGCCGGAAGAGGATAGTCGGCTTCTTTTCAAAGGAGAAAATGTCCTGGGATGGCAATATCCTCGCTTGTATATTAATCTTCCCACCGTACCAACGGAGGGGTCTCGGGAAGATTTTGATCTCCTTCTCTTACGTATTGGCTAGAGGAGAGGGGAAAATTGGGGGGCCTGAGAAACGTATTTACCCCCCTCCCTTCCTCATCTGACTCTTAGTAGAGCTGACTTTGTATAGCGCTCTCAGACCTCGGCCAGAGAGGCTACAGATCGTACTGGACCTCCGTCCTGGCTGCCGCGATATTAAACCGCAAGCTCAAGAAACCTATCACAATCACGGACTTGAGCCAAGAAACATGGATTCATCAGGAGGATGTGGTAGCCACGTTAAGGAGCATGGGAGCTATTGGCCGGGGCGCTCCGAATGCCGCGGGGGAGCCGGCCGGATGGATTATTTCGAGGAGTAGGGTCAGGGAGTTTGTCGCAGCCGCCGGGGTCAAAGTCGGTTCTGGGGGGATTGCTATGGAGGGGATCATGCTTGATGGGTAGACGCTCTCGTGTGGGGGGAGGGGGGAGAGGGGAGAGGGGATAATTGATTAATTGATTAATGTATAAGACGGTGTTTTGAGCGTTTGATTTTGTATTGCATCTCTCTCTCTCTCTTTCTTTTTTATTTTTCTTTGTTTAATTTTGCATGACACGTAGGGGCGAGCTATGATAGCGGCTTTGGACCCTTTGTCATGGAAGGATGCTTTTGTCCTGCCAGTACAGTAATTTGGAGCCGGTATATCTACTCAACAAAGCCCATATAAATTATTATATCTTGGGAAGCACAGTGCAACTTGACTGGAATAAGAGGATAATGACACTCCTTCATGCACACTTCTGGGGAAATGTGTTCAATTGTTTGGAGATAAAGTTACCGAGGATGGATTTATCAGATGGAAATATGGTGCGTGCACTTCAAAGCGCACACGAGGCTGAATTACAGGTGTAATAGGGCTCAAGGGTAATTCGGGCGCGGTGCCACACGCCCCCACACAAACAATTTGGCTCGGTAGTAACGACTCCAGGGGGCCTCTGGACACCATGTTACCAACAAACATGGTTGTATGCAAACATGAAGCAGAAAGGCATGCATGAAGCACCGAATGGAGTAAGGCATCATGAAACCACTCGGGATGAACGAATGAAGGTGATAACCTTAAGAGACAATGCTGGATAGAGCTAGACCCGGCTAGGAAGCTACCTGAATATTGATAGGCGAATGTGTCAGAAGGTAAATAAAGAAAAAAAATACTGGGAGAATTAAACTAACTTTTAAGATTTATCAACGCACAAAGGAAACGGGAATACCATCCAACTATTACTAGACTGGTCATCCCCCAATATTCGATGGTGGTAAGAAAACGCAGCTAGAAACCTTCATTACACAGGATTCAAGAATACAATAACTAAGTTGGGACACAGTCTGCATTGAAATGAATTATACCTGCAGCCCAATAACCGTTAAGAGAGTATTGGAATCTATGGGATATTATCGGTGTATTCCTCAGTGCGAATTTGCAATTCGACCTACCAATAGGCCAATTCAGGTTACTTGGTGTCAGGAACAATTAGACTGAACCTACGAGTATTGACTTAGAGTTCTGTGGACTGAAAAGTCAACTTTTTCCACTCCTGACCTCACAAATTGGCCGTGGGTAACATGAAAAGTGTCTGAAGAATACCATCCTGACTGTACTGACAGCACATATGAGTCTGGCTGTCAATTAAAAATGGTATGAGTTGCATTCGGTGGAATACTCAAGTCTGACCTAATCTTTATTCCTGGAAGAGCTATCCTGGATTGTGCATTTTATGTCCAAAATGTGATGGAACAACAGCTTGTTCCATTTTGGTACTAGTGCTGTGAGGACTATGACTGGGTAGCTGTGATGGAGGATAGAGTACCAGGCCATAAAGGATTTGCTAAACAATACTGGCAGTTGAATGAGATGAAGAGTCTCCCATGGCCAGCCCAGTCTTAGAATTTAAATCTTATAAAGGCACTCTGGTGGAATATGGAGGCAGAACTAGGAGAAGGGTAGGACTGGGTTAGAGATACTCAAGCCCTAGACTGTGATTTATAAACGGTCTGGGAGGCGATTCCTGGGAACCAGCTAGAGAGGTTAATTTACAGTGTGCCTGGATGGCTTCAGGCTGTAATTGATGCTCAGGGAAGCCTGACACCATATTAGTTTATATATAGTATCAATATTATAGTATGTATACGACAGTGATTAGGAGATATCACTTGCTACCTCTCCTAGAATGGAAGTACCCTTGACTTTTGTTTCTCTGCAACCATGATTGCAACATATTACTCACATTTCTCCCTTTGTCATAGTTACTATAGAAATATCCTTCCTGTTTCAGAAGTGCGCCCGACTTTTACTTACCTCCAAGTACATGTGGCTTTGTAGGATCACTACCAAGATTACCTTATGTAAGCAACCAGTGGGAAAAATTAGGTTTTTCTTGTATGGTGGTAAAATTATTAAGATCATCTTTCATGTAGGATATGAGTAAGATATCATAACAAATAATATCCTAGTATATAATATGAATCCTTGTACTACATTATTGCTTGTAAATTATAACTTAATATATCAAGATAAAAATACAGGGAAGAAATATATAGAGATACATTTTCTATTATTAACCTTCATTCTAACTCAGTTAAATCTATGGTATAGCCTACTAGTATATTTGATATTTATACATAACTGTGGCCTAAAACTCTGGAGAAGTATATGCAATACCTTGTCAATACACATTTAGAATTCAATATGCTCTTTCTGTAAAGTTCTAAATTAAAGTAATTAAAGTAGAATCTAATATTTCAAAAACAAGTAGTTATAAAGTCTTAATGCTATATTTCCAATTATTTCAAGTATATTGTTTTGCTATTCTATATATACTTAATAAAGTTAATCCTACAGTAAAACCTCAGATAAAGTAGTACTTAGTAACTTGAAGCCTTAATTTTCTTTTACAGCTAACACTATTACATTTGAAAGTTCTTCTCTGTAGAAATAATTACTTAAATACAGTAATAATTTTTATAAAGAGACGTTTTTAGCAGCTTATTGGTTCCTAACTTTTAGCATTGAACTCAAAGCCATTGTACTATAGTCCTCTCTCTTGTAAAACCCACTTCAGTTCTTTGAGTTTACCTCTATTATTAATTTTACTTTAAGTTTTTCCAGTAAGGAGATAGATTCTAGTTTATAGTCAGTCTTGTACCTCTTCAGAAAATAAATTCACTGGTATATTCTTAGATAGTAGAATATCATAATATTATTAGATATAAAGGAATCAAAGCAGTGCACAGTCCCTTAGTAGGGTAACTGTGTACATACTCTCAATTTACTGAAGCTAATACCCTTCTTCTAATTCCTTTATGGGGCCTGTATATCTTTAGTGAAATTTTGTAATTTTGTGTCTTATAATGATAATCTCATATCACTAAAGCTCATTTAATAACACTATATATATTGTAGCTATCTATTTAACTAGAGGCTGCTTATAGGATATAAAGAAGTCAATCTTTAATAATATTTAGGAAGTAGGATGGAAGAAATCTATAGAGAATACATACTTGAGTGATTATTATAATTAGACATATTACATAATAAGTAAGATCATGTTATCACTAAGACTTTTAGGTAGTAGCTTTATAGAATATTATAGAGTGATACTCCTTTTTGTAACATAAAAGTTATAAGATGTAACTTTCCAGATTGAAGCTAATAACATGTGGGACCTATAAGGGGACTATAGTGGTGTGTTGACAAAAAGCTTTCTCAAGTTAGAGTACTATAGTTACCCTACTTTAAGTACTTTACTATGATACCTTATAACCTTCTTATATTTACTATGCATTTGCTATAAAGTAGTGAAAAGAAATTTTAAAATAGATTTAAAAAGTTAGTATTAATAGAAATTAGAGATAAAAGAGGGCAAAACTCTCATATTACAAGATTGGTTATTTCATCAGAGATAATTCTCATCAGCTATAATTAATAAGTAGACCTATTCAATATTGACTGAATAGAATATTATCTATTATTATCTATATTAGAGAGATGTATACTGTATTGTAACTTTCTTTCTCTGCTATTCTGGTTTGATCAGTTGGAAATAGAATTTATAGAGCTTATTTCAAACAGTCAATTGAAACAGAAAGCTCAAAATAGAAACATCTAATATGTGTTATTTTGTAGATTATTATTTGTCTGATTCTTGTTTTCTTTTCTTTTCTTTTCTTCAACTTCTCTCTGAATTCATACTTGAATGTTGTTAGGTAGTTCAGTGTTCAGTAGCCAATGTGAGGTTGTGTATAGGTTAAAGGAGGGATTGGAGATATCCCGGTGAGGAGGTGTTTGTAGTTCCTAACTTATGTCGAACTGTTGCTTTTGTTAAACTGTTAGGCACTCCGAGGAAGTGCTGCCTTCATAGAAGGTTACTTAGCATCCTTCGATGTGGCGGGAACCTTGGGACGGCTATTACTTGCACGGATATTCTCAACTGCTAATCAAGTACTATAATGGTATTAATCAGGCGTGTCCTACTGCACGACTATCTACCTGACAACCGTACCTATTTAGACTACCATCCTGATAAAATAAGTTCACACTGCTACCATAATAATATCGATATTATGATATGCTCCAGTCTAACAAGGATGAAAAGAGATGTGATAAAGAGGACAAAAGCTAACCAATTACTGTAACTAAAGCGGTATGCTCCCCTTTATCCGGGAATACCCTCCAAACAGTACCTAATCTACTCGAGCTCCCCCCCGTTAAACAGGCCCCCATGGGTTAATCGTCATAAATCTTAACCCTTTCCGAAATCGCCACAATATCCGACTCAATATTATCACTGATGCTATCGCCGTCACCGGCCGCTACTCTAAGGATTAATTCATTGAGTTTTTGACGCCCAAGAATATCTACCGCCGCCCAATTAGTACTTGCAAACCTAGCTCTTACGAGGATGGGAGAAAATTGAAAGGAAAAGAAAAGAAAAAAACACACCAACATGATCCCCAGTATTCGGACCACCCCTGATATCAAACATCTCCGGTTGATGCGGCATCTCATATGTCTTGATCTTGACGCCGGCAGGATTAAATCTCTTCAAACGCCACCCCTTTACGCACATATATCCCGCGGACAGGAGCGAGACCGTGCCATCGCCCTCTGCAGTGACGACCCCACGATCACTGCCTTCACCGCTAACGGTTGTGTCGATGCTAACGTTCAACCGGGACAGGGGGTCATTGTTCTCGTGAAAGTAGTAACTCCGTTCTGTAGGCTTTCCAATCCCGTAAAAGCAGTAGATTTTCAAACTGGGTGCAAACGGTAGCCGCGACTCCAGGGGGTTCACCCACTTCTGCGGGATCTTCTGGTTGGCCTCTACTTCTGCGCCGCTGAGGGCTACACCGTGGGAATAGGACTGTCGGATCATATTGTGGAACCAGGAGTCTGAGTTCTCCAAGAGGTAGTCGAGGCTCTCCGACATGCTCAGATTCGCATGCGCCTCCGTGTAGTTCCCCTTAGTGAACTTTATGAATGCGCCGTTGCTGGTATTCTGGGAAGGGGAGTCGTCGGGCGCCCAGGTGAGGTTGCCCCAGACGGCGTTGCCGCCTTTCGGTAGCATGCTGGATATCCCGGGCATGGCGCGCATGATTTCCGCGCGGTCTTCGCGGCTGAAGAATTTCTCCAGGCCGTAGACTGCGAAGCGGTTTAGTTGGGCGGTGTCTTTCATTTCCCCCGATAGCACTGCCGGCACGCCTTTTACAGCACCGAGCATGCATCCACTTATCTGTGGTTGGTGTTAGTACTGGTGGGTGAGAGGTTGTGATGAGAGGTACTGAACGTTTATGAACGCTTCAATGTTATCCTCTACCCACCTCGACCCACCATCCCCGTACCCTTCCGCCTCCACCCACTTGAAAAAATAATGCGCGAGCTGGGACCCCATGCTATGAGCTACCAGCACCACCTTCTTATCAGAAAGCTTAGCAGCAGTCTCAATATAATTTTTCAACCGTGAAAAGTACCGATCCCTAAGTTCCAAATTCTGATACGCTAATCGCCAATCGTAAGAAGCTGTGTGTGCCGAGGTAGGATCATATCCGATGCTAGCTAGATTCTCAATAATCTTACTCCACAACCAATACCTACACTCCCTCACCGTCAGTTTAAGCCCAGTCTTGTGGGCGTGCGGTGGCGCCGGAGGAAGAACGAAGGTGTTGGCAATACCCAGTGACGAAGAAATCCGTAGCATCGAAACCTTGCGCAGCTCGAAGCTTTATCCCGGGGGGATCAAGTCCGGTTTCTTTATCAAGCATGACATGCGCCTGTCCACCACCCCCACAACCCATAAGCAACATTTCAACAATACCGGAGTCTACAAGAGTTGAACCTTCCAAGTAGCCCTATCAGTAACCATTGCCCGCAGCATACTCCAAGACCCCCAAAGCCTCTTCCGGAAATACGGCCGACTCTTCTCACCGGTTCCCCAACTCTCCAATCTGCTCGCCCAGCCAGCGCCACCACCGCTACTCGTCAGCGCTCTCCCGTAGCATAGATGATAGAATTATACCTGCCCTAAACCGCCACACCCCACAATTAGCCCCCACCTCCGCAAGCTGGGTAAGAGCGGAGAGCAGACCTGTAGAAATAACCCCCGGAATCATGACAACCGGATGTCTAGCCGTCAGGCCCTCCGCCTTCAATGCAAGTCCCACCTGAAAAGATTCATGCCCAACCGCGTCCTTCTCCTGTTTCGAAATCTCCGTAGCCTCCTTTAGGATCCCAACCGGGATTACGTCGACCAGAGCGTCCAGTCGAAGCTCGGAAATGAATTGCATGGAGTCTTGGCTCTTTGCCGCGAAGCCGGCTAGTAGGAGGCCGGCGATGCCGCCGATGAAGAATGTGAGGCCCAGTGAGCGCTTCTTAGTCTTTTTGCGTTCTTGGGGCGGCGTTGGAGAGAGTGAGGGTGAAAATGTGGCATCGTCGTCGAGTTCGGGTTCTGGGGGTTTTGGGGAGCCTTGCGGTTTGCGGTTTTTGACGGGCATGGGTTTGTATGATGTAACGGTACAAGCTTATTAGGCTGTAGGTAGGGTACGGCACCTATACTCCGTATGGCTAATAGTACGGCAGTCAGGTTTGATACAGAGATTGATAACTTGAGGGAGAGGGAGCCGGTTGGTGAAGGTAAGGGAGAAAGAAGAGAAATACTGTACTCGAGCACAGTACTTGTACCGGTACTGCAGAGAAGCCCTCGGTAGCTATAGCAGTGCTAGCGGCCAACTGTCTTCCTTACCTCCACCTCTTTATGCAATAATTTGGATGAAAAGCAAATGGCGTAACTCCATTCCACACCCCTGCATTTTTCACCAAAGAAACGCCGCAACCAGCCCACCAAGTTTTCGATAATCCTGGCAGAGCCTCGGCCCTTCCTCCCCCCCAAAAAACCTCTACAATGCCAGAAATAACTTACACCCCCTACGACGCAACCCAAGAACCGAGACAACTTGAGTCCATCCGCACGCTGATATCCACCGACCTCTCCGAGCCATACAGCATCTACGTCTACCGTTACTTTCTCTATCAATGGGGAGAGCTATGTTATATGGTTTCCCTCCTCCCCCTCCCTCTTCCTCCGCAACAGCTAATGCAGCCGCAGGCAATGGACGAGGGATCTATGATCGGCGTCGTAGTCTGCAAACTTGAGACCCATCGCGGCGGGCCGATGCGTGGGTATATTGCCATGCTAGCTGTTAAAGAACGCTATCGTGGTAAAGGGATCGCCACGAATTTGGTCAAAATGGCGATTAAAGCTATGATTGAGAGGGATGCTGATGAGGTATTGCTTATGCCCAGCGGAAGTGGGTATTAAAAGCTAATGAGGAGGCGGGGGGGGGTCGAGTATAGGTAGCGTTGGAGACAGAAATTACCAATACTGCTGCCATGAGGCTTTACGAAGGGTTGGGGTTTTTGCGGAGTAAGCGATTGCATAGGTATTATTTGAACGGGAATTCGGCGTTTAGGTTGCTGCTACCGTTGAAGAGCCAGCAGGAGCTGGGGCAGCGGTACCATGAGCATGAGCATGAGGAGTGCTGTGAACATGAACATGGGAAGCATGAACATGAGCACGAGCACGAGAGCGTGCACAGCAAAGACGACTGACACATGACGTTACGTATGACAGGTGCGGTAGTGCGAGAGAGAGATGGAAATTTAACCATTACGAGGGGTTTTTCTTTTCCTACCGAGTATTTATTTATAATAACCCAATTCCCGATCCTTTTTTTATTTTTTTATGAATAACAAAGTGAGCTGGTATCTATTGTACAGTAATGTTGATCATGAACACATTCAAACATAATATCCCCTCTATGGGGCATCTTAAGCGCTGGCCTGGACAACTCTGAACCCTGCAGTGAGGGTTTTTGCGATTTCCTCGTTCTTATGCGGGAGGAGTGATAGTGCGTAGGCAACGTCGTTCCACTGTCTCTCAGTATCACATCGTGGCAATCTAGCAGCAAGCTTATCCGCCAATTGCTTAGCGTGTTTGTCCTTTTCAATGAAAGTCGCCAGGAACTTGATGATCTTCTTGAAGGCCTCTTCGCTGAGATCTTTTTCGGCCGAAAGTAATGAGAACATGTCCACAAAGTGATTGTAGACTGCGTTATCTTTCGTCGCCAATTCGCTAAAGAACATTTTAGAAAGGTCTGCAATGCGCTTATCTGAGTCCTCGAGGCATTTGGCCATTTCACCAAGCTGGCCTTTGACTTTGACTTGGCCGGCTAGAATTAAAAAGGTTAATGTCATTAGGCACGTCCTCTTGACGGAGGCATCACGGTCCCTCAAACGGCGGTAGAGGAAATCCGTGTTTTCGTCGATCAGATGGTTGAAGCAAACTGCCATGTCTCCGAGTGCTATCACTGCGTTACTACGAGTGATAGGGTCTACAGAGTACTCCATGACAGTGATCAACAGCGGCAAGTTGGACTCGCAGTATTCAGCTAGAAAATATCCTATAAGCAAGCGGTCCACTCAGGCATAGGATGACACCATTCACATACATGACACACACATCAACTTCGCCATGCAAAGGGCGCTCTGCGTTTGGAGAGTCCGATCCTTTTGGACATCAGCGTTGGGTATCAGAGAAAGTCAGAGAAAGGCAGTACAAACCTTATAGGATATGTTATTAGCACAAATTTCCGCGCAGAGAGGACCAAAGTTTGACAAAATTGACTTTTCGCCATATAGAAGTTCGCGCTCTCTGATTATGCCCATGGCCTCAGTGAAATCGTCCTCAGTAGTGCCCCCAATGAGGTCGAGGTCATCAGGCTCCTCTCCTCCTTTCTTCTGCGGTGACGCCTCTTTACCTGCGTCTGGGTTAGAATACGAATCATCATACAAGAGTGTTGTATTACTTTTTTCAGCTTCTCCTTTCCGACGTTTGAATTCTAGTTCAATGAGCTCCAGATGGACGATCTGTTTGACTATGTTGAGAATTAGAGTGCCGCTTCAATCCGGGTCTAGAACGGGCCTTACCAGCAACATGACCGACGATAAACAGTAGCTGAGATAAAGGAAACGAAGACCCCCCTTTCTTCGGCCCTTCTTGTTCGTGAATAGCAGCAGGCGTCTGCGCAGGAGGTGATGATGGCGCCTCATCTATGTCCATCATATCTACATCTTCGTCCGCAGGAGCTGGTTCTGGTTCTGGTTCTGGCTCGGGCCCAGAATTTTCCTGTTGGCTGAAAACAACCTTTGTTTTGCGCCGTATCACCTCTGTACAGAGCACATCAGGGTGTTTAGATAATGCATATATAGCACTGATGGCCTGCTCCGCAACTCCAAACCTGAAAGCTGCTGTTAACTCAGCGCCAAATTTTTTGGAGGGAACCGCATACCATTCCTGACTCTCTGTTTGAAGCTCTACAAGGGCTGCCAATCTAACCAGGATAGCATGATCATTTGTAAGTTTTGTCATAGCTGTGTGAGTGTCTTTATAGATTAGGAAGGCAATCAGCACGCATCAATTTCACTCAAAACACACACCCTGAGTTCATACCTTTAGTCTTTCGTCCACTTGGGCTAATATGTCTAAGCGCAGCACAGCTGTATCTAGCCAATACTAAATCGGATCTCCCTAGAGGCCCTAGCCCGGTCCTCAAGATAGTCTCTAGTTGCCTAACAACTATATCTGGATCCGCAAGCGAAAGCATGCCCAATACGGCAATGGACCCCCGGCGCTGCTTCTTGGATATGCTGCGATTCTGTACCCCATAGATTTGCCATAGCTTGTGGATCACAAGATCGGAAACATGCCCCTCCTTCATCATTCTACTCAACAACTGTTCAAGCGATGTCAGTTCAGCGGGAGTAACATCTCCCTGCGTAAGAGAGATCATATTCCGCGCGATATATGTAGCGGCCTCGTTCGCATTGAACCCGTGGGGAGCATCAAAGAAGAGTGCCTTGTAGATATCAATAAGGTGAGATTGTATGCCTTTCCCCTCATCACTGTTTCCCTTAGTCCATATTAGTCGCAGCATTCTGCGAATCCCATCCTATACCCGAAAGACAGTTAGCATATCCATCCCAGAAAGGATGTAAGTCAAGTGGAGAGTGTAAACCAACATTTGCTTTCTCCACTTTATAAGTGTGAAGAACCTTGAAAAAGTCCATTGCCTCCACAACTTCACTCTTATTCTTGGAAGACAGAAGCTGGCAAACATGCTCAGATGCATCATGTATTACTTCGATGAATCGAACGGCTTCAATGTAATAGCGTCTTGTAAGATTGAGTCGTATAATCTCATCCGAATTGCCAACCTCGGGGACCTCCGGGGGAGGTGGTGGTGGAGGAGATTTCCTAGGTTCCTCCCCCTCCGCTCCCTCCTCGCCCTCAATCATCGTTTCTTCATCGTATAAGTTAGACTCAGCTATCTCGTTTACCGCTCCCTGGTCTACAGGAGGGTTCTCAATCGCAGGTTTCAATGCATCAAGATTCGCAGTGGCAACTTGCAGCCCGGTCTTCCAGAGTGTGAGTGTAAGGATACCCCCATGATGGAGGCTGTAGGGATGGGCTGTGATCAATTTGGTCAAGAGTTTGATAGCATTCCTTCGGACGTTGCTGCTCTTATCTTCTAGGCTCCTTACAGCTAGGTTTGCTACCTTTTGTCGCCGTTTGTTGAATTTCTTTTCGAGCCTATGCCCAATTAGTACCGTGATCAATAGATGCATATGGAGGGAGCTGAGCATACTCGAGGACTTTGTTGGTGTAAACCTGAATGGCTTTACAACGGCAGTAGGGGTTAACATCCAAGAATCGCTCTTCTAGTACATCGAAGAAGGCCTCCATTTGGGCTTTGTTACTGTCACCCCTCTCGTCTTCCTCCTTGGCTAGATCGACGATAAGGTTTCCACAAACATCTATAACAGCACAGCGAAGATTGTACGACTAACAGGGCAGGGCCAGAGCTCTAAATCAGTAAACTTTTCCAATCACCGCAGGGAAGAAATTGATTACCTCGCTGTCAAGTAGTTTAATAAGGAGAGTCATTTGCTTAATGACAAGTCGTGGAGCCAGCTCTGACAGCTTTGTAATGAATCCTGATACAGACTTTGGGCCTTTTGTGTCGTTGCTATTAAACTCCTTATTGCTCAACTCTCTTAAAATCTCATCCACTAACTGTGGATAATCGTACTGCTCCGAAAGGATTTGCAGGAATTCCGCCATGGGCTCCGATAGGTGCTCGAAGTAGGTGAGATTTTGAACAATAGAGGTTTGTGCACCTGTAAATCCGAAAATTAGATGCTGTTCTCAGTGACGGCCACCCTCATCCAAAAGACATAGCTCTTACCAAATGCGTGCCCATGGTGCTTCACAGCGATACACAAAACCTTGAATAAATGCATTCTGACATTTGTAATTTTCACCCGCTGCTCGCTCTCAAGAACAATGTAAACAGGCTTTGTGAATAAACTAACAAACGTATCCCTCTCTGATGTGGTAACAAACACCCGTATCAGCTTCAGTTTCAGAACTTTGCACATCGTCTCCAGAGCCACGATAAGATGTGTTGTAGAATCCCAAGAGCCGCTAACGGCCGCCGCTTTCCCTTTCCCCTTGCCCTTTCGTCCAACAGGGGCAGCAGTGGTAGCCTTGTCCGCTGCACGGCTTTCCAGTGCAGTAACCGCCCACCGGAGAAGGAATCCATACATCTCGAGGAGCTCTCTGTGGTCCTTAAGGGTGTCCTGCTCTTCGCCTTCGATGTCCTGGTTCACAATGTCTGCCTCTGCGGAGAGACCAGAAGCGATCAGGTCGAGGACCTTACCGATAGCTTGTGTAGGAATTGTATGGAAATACCTATCGTATTTTCTTCGTTAGTGCCCCCTCCGGGGGTGGGGCGGGGAGGGTGGAGTGACGTACTTCAGGAGACATTGTAGGGAATCAAAGTTTGACGGACGAGCGATGGCATCCGGATTAATCGCAATGGAATCAATTATAGGCTCAAGTATTCGATTTATATGGGCATTGGAGAGCGCTTCCGGCTCAGACTCCGCGTCCAACAGTTCTGAGTCGGCGTCGGTGCATGGCACACTGTTTGGGTTGTCATTATAGTATTTTAGCGATTCGTTCAAATCGAAGCTGACTCGTTCGCCGTCGTCCATGGTGGACCAGTATCGGGATTATGGATTGCTGTTTAATGACCTTGGTAATTGTTGCTTGATTCGGACAAAGGGGATTGGGGTTGGAGAGCTGATTTTTCCGTGTGTTGTTCAGGTGGGGATAAGGTATGATATTATCGTTGCTGTTGCTGTCGTTGCTGTTGTTTGTTGACAAATTCCAGGGGGACGTGGGGTTGCGGGGTCTTGGGCATGAAGTCCCGTGATCGCTTGTTTTTGTTTTCCTCCTTTTTTCGAGTGTAACAGGCGAAGGGCTACAATTTATTGTATGGATTCGGCCATTCGCTTTGTAGGAAGCTTGAACCTCTGAATATGGCACTTTATCATAATACCCTCGAAAGGCTTCTCAGTATATGATACAAGTTTGCCCCTTCAAAGTATATACGGCAGCATATATCATACAATGTCATAGAAACAACTAAAGCATGATATTTGCACCAGTGGTGGCAAGCATGTCCAATTGCTCGCCACAGGCCGAGCAAATGAAGCTAGCGTCTATCTTAATATTTATTTACTCGAGTATTTGCTGATTCGACTTGGCTGTCAAAATTTAACATTCGAGAACCCACCCCCCCGACCAGCACCACCAACCCAAGGACTCAAACCCACGATACCACTCCCGAAACCACCAAT
This sequence comes from Tuber melanosporum, assembly GCF_000151645.1. Classification (NCBI taxonomy): domain Eukaryota; kingdom Fungi; phylum Ascomycota; class Pezizomycetes; order Pezizales; family Tuberaceae; genus Tuber; species Tuber melanosporum. Next base: position 86,033 of record NW_003298764.1, read on the forward strand.
TCTTGTTTTTCCCCTAAACAATCCTCCATCTACCCTAATTTAAACGCAAAATCTCCCGGACTGTTTGTTTATATCATAGGTTGCTATACAAGCACCTTGCTCACAACCTTTATCCACGCGCCCATTTCAATAGCCTATTAAAACTTCCACCCACGCGTCCACCTTTTAAAACCCTCTATCATGCCCCCTTCACAGCACACCCACTCGGTACACGGCTCTCGTACTCATGCACCTGCCAGATACATGGATGTTCAAATGATGCATGCTTCTCACCTATTCGACAGCAACAACAACAGTATGCCGCCTAGCAAACAGGCCGTATCCGCAACCACCGAGGCCGGTACCAGCACTAACCCAGACAACGAATGCACCAGCGGTGAGAGTGAACAGGGCGATGAGGATGGTACTGTGGAATTGAAGGAGCCTTCGGGGGCTGGGAGAGGGGACCATAATGAAGAATATGGCGAGGGAGCAGAGGACGAGGAAGTGGATGAAACAGAAATGGCCGAAGGGTATGGAGCTGAGCTGGACATGACTGGGGATGAGATTGACGAAGATATGACCGGCGAGGAGTCGGACGGTGAAGATGAGTATGACAGGAGGGAGAGGCCTGCTAGGGACAAGCGCAGGGAGGCAAATTATCGTAGGAAGCGCGAGCAGGAAATGGTAGAAGAGGGGGCCAGCGATCAGGAGGATGTCGAAGGTGAAGAAGATGCTCAGTCGGTTTCTTCGAATGCTTCTTCAGAGGAAGAGAATAGCGACGACCCGGACAGGATTGACCCCGCAATTTCTGAAGAAATGGAGAGATTTGCTCATACATTCAAGGGATTCGAGAAGCGTTACCGTTTGGTAAATAAGATTGGTGAAGGTAGAACCCAAAGGCATGCTATCATATATTAGAGAGCTGCCGCTAACTTTGGTTGTAGGTACTTTTAGCTCGGTATATAAAGCCGAGGATTTACTATACGATCACTACGATAACAGTTGGGATATTGATTATAAAGATGAAGCGAGATGGGCAGCACCGCCGTCAAAGAAGCGACGAACAGGGCGCGGGAACAATGATATTGAGCCTGTTCGCCCAAAATATGTTGCAATCAAGAAGATTTATGTTACCAGCTCTCCCACTCGGATCCAGAACGAGTTGGAATTACTGCATGATCTCTCCGGGTGCGATAGTGTCGTGCCGCTAATTACGGCATTCCGCTACCAAGACCAGGTTGTAGCAGTGCTTCCGTATTTTAAACATGTTGATTTCCGGGTAGGTTTCTCTACGATTGGGCTATAATATCATGTGCTGGGACTGACGCAGTTTGGTCGTACAGGAATATTTTAGAGAGTTGACGATCCCTCACATCCGATCTTACTTCAAGTCCTTGTTCAGGGCACTCGCTCACGTGCATGCCAATGGCATAATCCACCGTGATATAAAGCCAACGTATGGTCATTAGTGGTGTTCAAGCTGCGGTCAGGTTACTGATATTGGAAGCTAGTAACTTTTTGTACGATTACCGTTATGGTAGAGGTGTTCTCGTGGATTTTGGCCTTGCAGAGGCATGCTATTTCCTGCCGCCTTTACAATACTTTATGTACTAATGTTTATATCTGGAAACATAGCGGGAAGGAACAGACTCACAATATTGCATGTGCCAACATTCCACAACCGATCGAAAGGACCACCGACCACCCACATTAACCCCTTCTATTGGCTACCCAAAGCATGAAACAAGGTTTGTCCTGGAAGATTCCGGCTCTTAGAACGATGCCTGGTCTAACAATAGCAACAAAAGACCATCTAGAAGAGCGAACCGTGCCGGTACGAGAGGCTTCAGAGCACCAGAAGTGCTCTTCAAATGCACCAATCAAACCACAAGTTAGTTTCGCCCAATTTTTTCGGAAATGTGGTAAGAGCTGACATTATGGAAGAAATTGATATATGGTCTGCCGGCGTAATCCTGCTCACAATCCTCTCCCGCCGCTTCCCCTTCTTCAACTCCTCAGATGACGTCGACGCCATGATTGAGATAGCGACTATCTTCGGTAAGCAGAGAATGAAGCAATGCGCAGCCCTCCACGGTAAGCCCCTCCGCTCAAGCTCCTACAATTGCTAACAAACCCAGGTTGCTTCTTCGAATCCACCATCCCAACAATCGGTGAGCGCGGCTTCACCCTAGAAAAGATTGTCCTATGGGCAACAAACCGCACAGCAACCGGTTCCTCAAAGGATAACAAAGACGACGCAAAGCTCGACCAAGACGAGGCCCTTGCGATCAAGTTTTTGCAATGCTGCTTCGAGCTGGACCCCGCTAAACGTTCATCCGCAGTTGAAGCACTCCAACATGAGTTTTTGGCTGGTCCTGATTGGGAGTCGCCAGAGCCTAAACGTTAAAAAAAAAAAAGAAGGGGATTTGTTGTCGATACCAGACGGTATCAGAGACCGCGATTGGGAAGATTGTACGATATTCTGGGTCGGGGGTGTATATACGATGTTATGGTTATGTTATAGATACCTTGTGTTGATATAGTTAGATCGGTGCTTCAGTGGTCTCTCCATCCTATTCCTTTTCTAAGTCTTGGTTGGTATCACACGATGGTTGGGATTTGGGGGGAGTGGTAGATTTTCCGCCTTTTTTTTCTTTTTACCTCTTTTTTTTTCACTCTCCTTTTTCACTCTTGCTGCCTCTCACGATAATAATAATACCGAGGCGTGAGGCGATACAATGTATTAATATTGGGTTGGCCGGCTAGCTACGGCGGTAAGATGTGGCACCTTTCCCCGCTAGCGATTTTGACATGGAGAAGCGACGGTTTGCTCCTGATAGCCGGGCATCTATCGTAGCTATTTTTTATTTGTCGGGTACGACAGCCATAAATCAAGCTTTCCAAGAGAAAATATTCCCAAGTTGCGTTATGTTCCCACCGATATCGCACAATAGTCTACACACCGCGCCGCCACACCACCAATCCAGAAACTAATCCCCCCATCTACTTATAACACGAGGGCACGATAGTAGTAACCCCCCCCCGCACAAATCGCAAACACCGTATCAGATCCTCACCACGTCAAGTGCTGTGGTACAGTGTATCATAGTACTCGTACGATACAGTATCGTGCTCCAAAGCACGATAAACTTCAAAATAAGTATTCCCACGAGTGATATTTTGTGACGGCTTATACTCCCCCACCAAGCCGCACGGAACAGCGTATGCAAGCGGTGTGAAAACATCTATACTTGAGAGATTGCATTTTTGTTTTCTTCTAAAAAAAACTATATTTTCTTTTTGCCAGAGTCGTGCGGAAGCTGCGGCCTAGGCTAGGCATGGTGAGTGAAGACTGCAGTATGTGGTGAGTGGGCTAGCTGGACTTGCGGGTTAATGAGTGTTTGGATGTGCTATCGTAGTGATAGGACGTAAAGGGGGGAGGGGGGTTACATTGAGGTGTGCTATGTGTAATGACCTATTCTCGAGTGTATTATTCCCTGCATCGCAACTCTTACAATATAGCGCGGAAATGTCGTGGCAATGCCATTTATTGCGTGTGGCTGATGCTTGATCTGACCCTGTATAAGCGTCGGGTGATGTCTCATGATTGATTCAGCGCTATGATACGATGATACGATAGGGCAAGATTAATTGTAATTGCTTAACCACTCGACACTGGACCCCGCTTAATGGGTTGGATTACAGTACATGCCGTTAACTATACCAAGCATCACATATTGTCGTCGTCTCTCCTCTCATACAGGAAATCTCCTCCAGCACCAGTAGGTAGAAAGAAAAAAAAAAGAAATATCGAGCGAGAAAACAAACAAAAGGCCACAAGCTATCGTGTCACATCGCATCAAGTCATATCATTAGTACACTAGATAACACTACATATATCATACTGTCACATATTAGGTAGAGCAGGACGGGGGCGGAAAGGAAACGAGAGGGGAAGCAGCTCAACAATCAATCACACCACTAACTAATGATAGAAAAGGGCAGTGGGGGGACAGGTAAGGAAAAATTGGGAAGTTGAAATTGAATCTAGCAACTGTCAAAGCTAGTAAGGGCTATCGACAATGGCATGGCGGCTCCTCAACTGTCTAATCGGAGTAGAGATGCTCTCTCTGGTAGGCTTCTTAAACGTTTGACGTCCAACCATGTTGACTTCGTTGGGGAGTGCGACAATCACGTTCTTGTCGCTGCCAAAACGGAAGTTATCAGCCTTGACTTCCTCAGTGTACCTCTTGAGCGTGTATGGATCTTTCCTCCCAGCAATGGCCTTCCTCAGATTCCACGTGACCATGAAAGGGCCGGTGCTAGTGATGATGGCGGTCTCGTCAGAGTCGAGGCCAGTGTTAAACTTGGCAGTGGTAAACGAGAGGGGCTTCTTAGTCTCCGCTTGCATCTGCGCGACATGGGAAGGGTTGAGGCAGAGGCGTCGAGGACGAGGCTTTGCATCTTTTGGGAAAGCCTTCTCGAAGCCGAGTTTTCCTTCACTCTTGCCTTCGTGCTGGAGGGCGTCAATGAGTAGAATGTAGGTTCTACAAGTTGCAAGAATCCACCTGCCATCGGCGGAAACGTCAAGACCAATGATTGCTTCGCCCAGAGCGGGTATATGTGTTTTGGCGTTGATTCCCAAACGATCAAACATACGGATATCACCTTTGCTCGAGGCAACTGCGATATACCCTTTCTCAGTGGTTGCCACAGCTGAGAAATCATTCTTCGAGACATATTGTTTGAGCTCAGAGTCAACAAGCTTATTACCGCTCAGGCGAGGGTCCACTCGATAAAGGGCATTGTGGGACAGTCCTAGGAATGTTTGCTCATTGGTCATTTGAGCAAATTTCTAATGGTTCTGGTTAGCAGCGGACCTCGGGAATGTTGGGGTGTTGGTATTCAGGAGTACATACACTCTCGGGAGCAAAGATGTCAATAGGGATGTCCTCGTGGACTTGCCATTCATCAACCACCTTTCCGTATTCCAAGTCCATCTTATACAGGCTATGCGGGTTGTTCCCATCTTGCATGATTAAACCCGTATCCTCACCGTGCAACATAACCTAAAAATTACATTAGCTTGGTGTCCTTTTTTCCCTTTTCTCAAGTAGTTTACAAACCTTCTTGGGCTCGAATAGTTTCCCCTTCGGAGTTTGGACTTTGCTAATGCTGGTCTGAAACTCCAATTCGTTGTTGGGGGTATGCTTGAAGACACCGATTTTGCTTCCTCTAACGACAAAGCTTCTGTCGTGTTTGTAGCCGACAGCCAATTGGCTATTTTCCTTACCATCGCCCTGTTCTCCTTTAACGTGAGTGTCGTCCTCCTCCTCGTCGGTGTCGTACTCTTCGCTCTGGTTGCCAGGGTGTTCTTCGACGTCCTCAAATTCCTCCTCCTCCTCCTCTTCTGGGGCGTCTTCCATAGTGATGTCCTGGAACGCCTCGAGAACATATTCACGCTCTTGGTCTTTGGCTTTGATCCATTTTTGCTCGTTCAGCTGTTCCCAGAGGGCACGCATCAGACCTTCCTGAAATCTTTCTTCGGTCTCTATATCCTTAAAACGCAGAAGCCAGGAATAGGAGCACTGATTGGTATGATGGTTGAAGATGAAAGAGAGATACTCGAAATTGAAGACAGGGTTGATGTCAGCAATCACGGGCTGACCAAGCCAGACTTTGTTTTCGCCTTCAATATCGAGCCAGTCTATGGATTGGTGTCAGAATCCATCGTTCAAAGTTATTAAAGGGGAATGTACACTGCCATTGCCCAACCTCGCTCACGGTCGCCGTAACCTTTTGCTCCTGCAACACAAAGGTTCCAGTAGAGACATCGAACAAATGCAATTCTGCGGTTTCACGAGTAAGTATCTCCTGACTTTCGGGAGCAGGCATCGCCTTTGGAGCAACAGTGGGCGCCAAGGCCACCAGTCGCTTCCTGCCCTTTTTTACCGGAGCCTCGGGCGCCCTCTTGACTTGGGCAGTGGGTGAAACAGCAGTGGGGGATGCTGAAGGAATCGGAGCATCACTACAGTGTGTGAGTCAATGGTTATAGGATGGATTTGGTGTGATGGGAGGTCTGGTGTCTCACGAGAAAGAGAACTGATGCAATTCCTGCTCGGTAGCCGTTTCATGGCTCCTTTTATACCTTCTCTCGAACTGGCACTGGATAGCTACAAGTTCAAACATATGCGCGGAGCCAGACTGTACACCAGGGTCACAGACAAACTCGTAAAGGTCACCAGGGTCCTTACAGCGAGTTAGTCAATGAGTTGTGTGGGACATCAATAATAGATTAGAGTACTCACACCACTAAGGTCCCTCCATGCAAACACAGCTTGACCATCCCTGATGATGGATCGCAAATGTAGGCTCTCGTCTAACAGGAAAGTTTTCTCATCCTTTGCATCGTCAACGTCCTCAGCATCATCAACAAGCTCTTCCTCGCCTTCTTCGTAAGCTCTCTGGATAACAAGTTGGTAATGGTAATTGGTCGAGGTTCTTCGAATGGTGGCAGCTGCATCCTTAAAGCTGGGTCAATGGTCAGTGTTGGATTTGTGGCTGTGGGATGCTGGTTTTGTCAGCACACTACTTACATGCATTCGCTATAGCCCTTAACAGAGTTTGGGCGGACTATGTAGAGTTGACCTTGATCGAGTTGAATTATATCTTGCTTCGTGGAGTCACCAAATATGTACTTCCCCACACCTCTGAGCATAAACATCTTGAGTGCGTGTAGGTACCGTTAGTCTTCTGCCTTGTTTTTTTCTTTTTTTTGGGGGGGGAGGGGTTTCCCTGTATGGTATAGAGGGTGCGGAGAAGGGAAGAAGAATAACAGGTACAGCTTTTAGTAAAATGTGAGGTTGGAGGGATGGAGAAGTTGTGAAGTGTGAACGGGAGGTTCAGAGATGGAGGAAGGGAGGGGGAAGGGATGGGGGAAGTTGTTTGTGCACAGCAGAGCGCGGTACCGGTATCTTGGTGGGGGGTCCGCAACAATAGGGAGCGCGAGAAATGACGGAGGAGGGGCCCTTTTTTTTCTTTTTTTTTCTTTAGCCTTGTAAGCTAGCCCACAACAAAGATCCAGCAGATTTCGGCTGGATAGGGTGCTCAGTATCGGACTGGTATGAAACCGTAATTGGCCAAGGCACTGCGGGGTGTTGTTTGTGGCGAGTCAAGTGGCAACGCGTTAAAGCAATAGAGTTAGATGGCGGTGCAATGTGACAGTACAAGCATGATACTAGTAGTCGATAAGTAAAGAGGGGCACCTCATGGCAAAGTTATATGGAATTTTCGTTCTCATCCAATAAGATAGAGCATAGAGATTATAGCTGACTGTATATGAATCATATGGATTGTGAACTTCTTTCTTCAGCTGTAGGAGTACTTTGGAGAAAGGTTTGTGCTTTTGTTAGGCGGAGACGATCTGTATAGACTCGGAATTGTCTAGACCAATCAAGATTCATTTTCGTAGATGGAGATTTGTCTAGGAAGGCTCAAATAGATTACCCCTTTCGTTTATGACTACTAAGATTGAAGTGAGAAAGGGTAGAATAAGATCAAATTATGTAGACAATATTATATTGTTAAGGTCTCTTCTCTGTTGCTTGGTAATGTCTAAAAGCTCAGGAGGCATGTCAATATTTATATTCTGCATCTGAGTGTTCGCAGATGACATCTATCTCTTATATAAATTATATACATCTTTAACTATAACTCGTAACATTGGGTATTCATCTGAAGTACAAATACTAGAAAATACTGAAAACCATTATACTCTTTTTGATAATTGCTATGTTGCTAATTAGGAACTACATCATTCCCAATAGTAATTATCTGATCTTTAGAGTTATTAGACTAATAGCCTAGTCCTTAAGTCAAACTGAGTTGGCACCAATTGTCTCCTCTATTGAACAAATAATCAGTTTCATCTGTAGGTTATGTCTGCAGGAATAGTCATAGGAGTAACCTTCTTAGGTTGCTGACTTTGAACTTCCATAACTCCTGATTCAACTAACAGATATCCTTCAGTTGACTTCCTACTAATTCACGGGAAGCCACTCTACCAGATTGGCAGAAAATCTCTTGGTCAGTAATATTGTTAAGTTATGTATGCAATCTTTTTAGGTTACAGACCTTTGAAGCTCAATATCTCCTAATTCAACTAACAGATTTCTACCCAGTAACTTTTCTCATATAGAGGAGAAGCACTTCTATAAGATAAAGTTATAACTCTTCGGTTGGAGGTCCTCAGTTGTCATGCAGGGAGCCTTACAGTTACAAGTAGTATTGGTAGCAAATAACTGAATACTAGAAATAACTATAATGATAGCAGGAGTTGAACACATAATCTTTGGTGAAAAGTCACATGGCATTCCAATTGAGCTATGCAACTAAGATATATATGTACAATGATGTACGGACCCCGTAAGGGGACTGGAGGAGTGTATTAGAGACTAAAGATTCTGATTCCGAGTCATGTTATCCTCCTTAGGATGGTTCCTAGGTATCAGATCCTAGTACTCCTAACAGCTTAAGTCCTCTTTTTTATTTTATTTTATTTCTATTCTGACATAAAACTTATTTACTAACAGTAGTAGTATAACCAATACAGGTACTCAGTTAAGGTTTTATTTTATGTTTTGTTTTAAGTATCGCTCTGATACTTGGTATGTTTTAAGTATCATTTGATACTTGGTTTTGTTTTATGTCTTGTTTTAAGTATTGTTTTGATACTTAGTTTGTTTTAAGTATCGGTTTAATACTTAGTTTGTTTTAAGTATTTGTTTAATAGTTGGTTTTGTTTTATGTTTTGTTTTAAGTATCATTTTGATACTTAGGTTATTTTATCAAAGTGTATCGCTTGATACTTTCGATTAGTTTCATTCATGCTAGACATGAACAGATTTGTATATTTAAGACTACCCTATTTTACGATGGAAAGGGTAGACTTTAAGAGATAGTATTTCAATATACTTAGTTGAAAGATTACTCTTTAGTTTTCCCAGTACATCTTTGAAGCCTCTTTTAGTTCACAGCTCTCACCTTCTCTCTGGTAGAGCAGGCTACCTATTAACTATTGTATCTTATCCTAAAATGTGATTAGCACCTTGCAAACATGTTATACTTATTTCTGATTAGCCTTAACTTATATTTTATTTTAACCCATTAGTACATAGTTCAATCATTCAAGTTTTTCTGAAAGGTATTTAAACAAATAATTAATAGATATATTAAGAGACAGTACCTGACCTGTGCAGCCCATAGGAATTTCACTTGATATAATAATATTGTATATATAAAAAATACTATGTACTTATTTTATTTTATAATTACTAGAGAAGTAGTCAATAGTAAGCAGTATAGATTAATGAGTCAGAACAGGAACAAGCTGTTCATTGAGCCACTTGAGCATACTGCTTAAGTTAGCATGAGTAGTTGAATTAAATTTTACAACAACTCTGTTATTGTATAGTTACTGTTTACTGATAATATTTAATCTAGCATATTACCTCTCTGGAGAAAATAATTAAGAGTATGATATAGACAATCTCATTAACAAATATAGTAAGTTGTATTATTTTCTGTTTTTTATTCCTTTTAGACTTATATAATTAAAGTTAGATACTTTGTTCTCATATTTAAATATAAGATATGTCTCTTTTGATACTTAGACAGAACTTGTTAGGCGGAGACAACCCGATAGACTTCAGAGTTGTCTAGGCCGATCGAGATTCATTTTTATAGACGGAGATTGTCTAGGAAGGCTCGGACTTCACTCGTTTCGTTTATGACTACTAAGAGCGAAGTAAAGTAAAGTAAAATCGTAAGAACAATATTATATTGTTAAGGTCTCTTCTCCGTTGCTTGATGATGTCTAAAGCTTGGGAGGCACTTCGATATTTATATTCTGAGTCTGAGTGTTCGCAGGCTACATCTAACTAACATACAACCATATACCTTTTTCCAATATAACTCGCAACGTCGGGTTTTCTTCCAAGGTGCGAACACCTGGAGACCCTGAAAATCATCACTCCCTCTTTGATAATTATAATATAACTTATTTAGAAGTCATGCTGTTTCCAATAGTAATTATCCGATGGTGAGAGTCTTTTTAGACAATTGGCCCAATTCTCAAGTCGAACTGTGTTGGCTCCAATCGTCTCCCTTGTCAATGAAATGATCAGTTTCGTCTGCGGGTTGCATCTGCGAAGATAGTTGTTATTACCGACTTTCTAGGTCGTCTAACTTCAACTCTTCATAACTCCATACCCAACCGATAGATCTTTTCTGGAGGACTTCCTACTTACCTGCAGGAAGCCTTTCCATAGGGTTGGTAGATAATCCCTCGGTCGGTAACCCTTGGTTACCGTGGGTAATAGGATTCTGGCTACTGTTACCGGTTTGGGAGTCACCCCCCCGGTTGCAGTATGTACCGGAACCTAGTTGTAACACTCCTCGAACTCCATTGGGTTCGATGGTAGTATTCTCAAGAGTTCCAGACTCTTCTGGTTATCGTAGGGTGGATGTGAATGTATTGGTCTTTCATTAAGATCCTTTACTATTCATCATCATCTCTTTGCACGAAAACGTCCTGTTACTTGCGGCCTATGCCAAAGATATTTCGTTCTTGAAGCCTAGTAACTTTCTGGGCAGTTGACGGATTCACTCCGTTATACTTCTCAGACCTAGCCGAAGGTCCCCTCTTATATATCCTGCGAACAGGATCCGGTCGGACGGACGGCGGCGACGTATACAGTGTTATTTTAATACCTTCGATTCTGTGGTATAATACTCACAGGACGCAACTTAGATTGATATGTATGATGATGCGCGGGCCCCGTGAGGGGGCCGGAGGGGGGTGTTGGAGACCTGAGATTTCGATTTCGGGAGAGGTTACCCTACCTAGGGTGGTTCCTAGGTATCGGATCTCGGTATTCCTAACAGAACTGGAATGAGATATATGTTAAAGATATTTTGCAACACATATCAATGAACCTGATATTATCTTATATCATACCTGCCAACCTTCTCTTAACAGTACTGAGAATTGTAGAAATCAAATAGCAATCAGCTAAGTATTGATTCTATGAAATTTCTTAGAAGTAGGCTTACCTCATTAGTTATAAAATGCAGACTAATCAAATGTAATTCTAGGTATACTCAAAACTACAGTCACGCGGCAGAAGTGTTCATGATCTGAGACAATGTTTAATTATGGTTATGCCATATGGTGGAGCAGTGCCCGTAGGGTTGTCAACGGGCGTGCGCGCTTGGGAGTTCACGATCAACAACCACTGGTACCTCTCAACATTCAACGGTCAATTGACCTGCCATAAATTAAACTAGCTAATATTTTGTATAACCTCCCCTTGTTTCTAAAACTGCAGCCATCCTATCAGGTATTGATTTCCACAACTTCTCAACAAACTCCTTAGGAATTGTCTCCCAAACCAATGGTAATACATGTGCAAGTCTTCTCCTAACAGCCTCTTTTCCTCCTAGAGTATCTGCAATTTTTGGATACTGCTAGTGCAATCTCTTTTTAAGCTCAACCCATACATGCTTAATAGAATTTAAATTAGGAGAATAAGGAGGGTAGTCCACAACCTCAATACTGTTTCTCTCCAACCAATCCATAACACTATATGCCTTGTGAACAGGAGTATTATCTTGCTGAAAAAGAACAATCTTCAAGTTGTATACCAAAGGAAATTATTTGATGAATAACAGGAAAAAGATATCTTCTTAAAAGTCTAACATACCTGGTCTTATTGATAGTTTGAGTAATAGGAACTAATGGATTTTTTCTTTTACTCCAAAAGTACCCCCAAATTATAAGTGAGATTCTCTTATCCTTCTTCTTTGTGTGTACACAATCAGCCAACCACTTCTCTGCAGGTTCTCTGAATACCCATTGTTGCTTTAGATACTTGGATTTCTCCACACTGCACTCATTACTCCAAATCACCCTTTTAAAATCCTCTCCTGTCTAGTTCCTATGAGCTGTAGCCCATCTCAACCTCTTAGCCACATAATCAGGCTTAGCCTTGGTCTTGACTTGGCTATCCATTTTTTAATGTTTGCTTCTCTGAGTACCCGGTCCACTATACAGGCAAATTTAGTAGGCAATCATATCCAGTCACTCTGGGTAGCACAAAGAGTTACCAGTATCAAGAGAAACACTGGATGTATAGTGATCCCAAAAGGTGTATCTGGTCATTTTTTGGTTGGACTTGGCTGCCTGTATAATTGTGCGACGCTGTTAACCACTCAATATAGGGGTATGACTGGGGTGAGGGAGATTTTCAAGAGATTAGTGTTCACATGCCCTGACAAGCAAGCTCTTAACTGTTGTCCATGGGCGTCCAATAATTTGAGCCACCAAAGCAATGTTCTGAAGGCAGTAGAAAAAGGTAATTATCATGCCCTTCTCTGCAAGGCTCATTTCTCTCCAGGTGGTTTTAAGTGGGGGTCATTTTTTTTGCGGCATACTTTGTATTTCCAGAATGCTTAACCATTGGTAAAAAAGGTAGAGAAAATTAACAAATTAATTAATTAGGTAGAGAAGGCTTCGGTGGGTGTAGATTTGTGAATGGTTACAGTCACGATGGGGTGAACAGTCACGATCAACTTTACACTTCATTGAAAGGTGGCATTTTGACGAGGCAGCTTAGTCATCTGAGATCAGTTTCACAAACACTTCTGCCGAGTGACTGTAGTTATTGGAGAATTTAAACTACTTTGAGTCATAAGTAGGACTAATAGCTTTACTAAAGTCTACCCTCTCTTTCTATTTCAGCCTAGAACTTATCTGCTTGAGATAGGATGAGATTTGGCTATATTTAGGTCTTTCTACATAGATGAGGTATTATTTTTTACTTTATAATATTTTCAAATGTTTCTGATTTCTCATAATTTTTTTATAGTAAAAAATAGTCTTCAAGACACTGATCTCTACCTCTTTGTATCTTGTATATTATTTTAAATTTATAGTACTCCATTTGATTATTAAAGTTATTATATAGTACTACTTACAAGTTATAAATGTAGCATATGTAAAGCAAAACCAAGTTAGAGAGAACAACTTGATTTTGCAATATAGTAGCTTCTGCTATTAAGATTTAGAAGATATTTAGTAAATATTATTGGGATTTGAAATTATGATTTACAACTAAATCATGGTTTGAGGTTACAGAGTATTTAGCAATGTGAGTTGAAAGTGTAATTTAATCTAGGATTTGTAAATGTGATTTGGATGATTGACATCTAGGACCACATATACATTAACAATTTAGACAAATTAAGTTTTTTTTTTGTTTATCTGGAGAAATGGTAAATGGTTATGGAGATGAAGTGAAATTATGGTTGCTTTAAAGATAAAGAATAATAAAAAAAGCTGATCAGTAATGAGAAGGTAATTAGAATAAAAAGTCCAAAATCCTTCTTCACTCATATGGACTGTTAAAATAATATCTTAGATACCATTAATTTATAATTATTATTTAATCTCTCTATATCCTCATTTAAAATATATTGTACATTAACAAAATTAACTGTGATTTAACAATCTGTGGCAATCTACTCCTCTTCATTATCCTATACTCTCAACAGTACCTAAAAAAATTGCTCTAAGTCAACCAAGAAGAAACCATTCTGCTCAATTTTTTTTTCAATAAACTATGCCTCCTATTTTTCCCAGTCATGCCAAAAAACCTATTCCCTCCACACATCTCTCTGAGTTTACCAGGAGGAGGATTCTCAAGTTACATGAGCTTCAGATGAGATATCATCAAATTTCCCACTACCTTAATATCTCCTAAACTACTGTCAGAGATACAATTACAAAGGGACATCAAAAGGGCAAGGAGAATAAGGATAGAGGAAGGCATCCTAAAACTACCAAGTTACAGGATGATGCTATGGTGGAGGAAGCTCTTAAAAATTGCCATACTACCTCTTTTGACATTACTGAGCAAGTTGCCCCTAATGTTTCTTGTAGGACAATAAAGAGAACACTTGAAAAAAAGCATCTTAGAAAGTGGATAGCACAAGAGAAAGATTATTTGGATGAGAATCTAGCTCAAGAGAGGTTGGAATAGGCATTAGCACATAGTCATTGGACAAATGAGATGTGGAGAAGGAAGGCAATGTGGGGAGGATGAGGTAGCTGTAGAAAGGGAAGGAGGAAAGAGGAGAAAATGGGTTTTCAGATACCCATATGAGAAATAAAATAAGGATTGTGTTGAACCTATTGCTAGGAGAGGGGAGAGAGGGATTAGCCAGATGATGACTGATTATTTTTATAGTCAAACTTATAGTCTTTTTTTGTCTGTTTTTCCTGATCCTTCTTCTACTAGGGGTGGAGTTACTGGGAAGTCAATTATTGATGTTTATGATCACTATGACTTTCTAGGGATATGGGCATATCAGAGAAAAAGCTGGAGAAGAAGAGGTATTTTTTATCATTGACAATGCTAAGACTCACTTGCTTTTTAGGAGATGGCTTAGAGGGCAGGGAATTACTCTGATGGAAATTCCTGCCTATTCACCAGATCTCAATACAGTTGAAAATATTGGGTCTCTGGTGAAAGGTAAGCTTCACAAGCACTACCCTGAGCTATATCTTATAAAGGGTGATGTCAATGTAGTCAAGAAGGCAATAGTAGAGGCCATCAGTTGTTGTTGGGAACTTCTTGACTCAAAGGTTTTTGATATTTTAGCTGGATCAATGGTGGATACAATAGAGGCAATTATTAAGGCTGATGGATGGTATACCAAATATTAATTTCTACTATGTATTTACATCTTTTAATTTTTTTTTTTTTGGTTTTCATGACAGTAGATTGGTAGATGAGTGTGGTTGTCATCACCGAAGATTTTCCTCTGTTGAATCGCAGTTAATTTTGTCCACCCACAATAATATATTATATATTAAAAATACAAAAGTGATATACTAATAACATTATAAAAAACCTTATCATGTGAAATCATGATTCAGCCAAGAGGTGTTTGGCAGCATGTGTTTTCAAATCGCGATTTTGGGAAATCATGATTTCAGCACGCCTAAATGAGCCACCAGGAAGTCAAAACTGTGGGTTCCCGGTACTATCCCGACTCTCGACCGGGACTGGGGGGCTTCAAGCCAGTCTCTTCACAGATTGGTTTACGGGTACGGTGCGAATAGTCTACCGTTAGCCACAGCACAAGGGCGGTATCGGTACACTAAACTCGAGTACTCGTACAGGTATCTTAGGCTAGACAAGTCACTCCGATTTAGCACCACCTTTCTACACCTTAACTCACCAATAAGGATCATCCATTGTAGGGATTAAGACGAGATACCGCTATGTACCAGTGCTGTGATCCACGGTGCTCTTGTACCGGTACTCATACGGTACTCAAGTGCAGTGCTCGAATAACGGTAATCGGGGCAGCTGCGTGTTTCTGCGCTATACCCTTGCAGCATGGTAGACCCGAACAGATGTTGATTGGTTGGTTCACTGGTGGGAAAATCGACAGCTGATCCCCACAGTGGAGATTCCACCCTTCGTCGGGCTTGCCACAGCAAAGCCTTCCATCCCGGGCTGCGATTCAGTTGTCCGAGTGAGGGGGATTCCCGGGTGGCTTATGCTTTCGTCTACCCAGGCCTCAGCACTCGAGAATCGGATCGCACTGGTGTTGGGGTGTACGAGTATAATTTAAGGAAGCAACTATTGTACCAGCACAGGTACTGGTGGTGTACCGCTACTGTGAGTAAAATTGAACAGTTGGAAATCGAATACGCCGCAGTTCCCTGTATAAGTTGATGCCTCATTCGAGTTGGTAGACTATGCTCGAGTATAGAGTAGTATGAGGGCGCACAGTACCGGTACCGCTACCGGTATTCTACCGAGGAGATTGGCTCAACGTGGTACAGTACTCGTGCGGTGGATGGAATAACATGCGTTGACATCTCCCACATCAATCGAGAGGATGCCATCCGCCATCCCCCGTCAGATCCACCAGATATCATACCGGTGTCTATAACACCAGAATTAGTCATCTAACCATAGAGTCGACAGCATTCGTTGATCAAAGGAGCCGCATCTACTGCTCCCTACCATATGATGCCATAGCGAGCCTAGTATGCAAGTGCCGCATAGAAACTACAGCAAGGTACCGGTACTCGAGAGCATTGAGAGCTCGCGTTGCTGTGCCTGACAGCGGGGAAAAAGTAGTTACTCTACCCGTCAAGTTACCGGTGCCCTCAAGGATTCCCCCCGCCGTTCCCCTCCTCCGCGCCTTCTCCGCGCCTTCTTGACTCACCGATTCCAACTACCTGAGTAAAAAACCTCCGCCTTTCTTCACACCACCCCCACTGCCCGCTTCATAAACTTGTGCCTGCTTTCTCACCATTCACCCATTCACGTCTGCTCGCTCCTCCTAGCTTTGGCTGACCGAGCGTACTATTTTGACCGACTTCGCGTTGTTACCTGTTCTCCCAAACCCCCCCCCCCTCTTTCTCTTCCTTGCTCGGCCTTCCTTCCTTTTATCTACCTCTCTCTCCACCGTAGTGTTCCACCGCTTTCCTACTCCTCAAAAAATATATCTCCTCTCTCTCATCGCTTTAATTACTATCCTGTTGCTTTACCGAAAACACTCAGGTTCTGTCAAGGGATAGAGGGGAGAAAAGAAAGAAGAGGGTTTTTTTTTTTCGCAAATACCAAAAAAAAGAAAAGAAGTGAACTAGCTCTTGCATCTTCCAGATTTGTCTCCTGAACGGGGATCAGCCAAAAGAAAAAGATCCCAGCACCACTAATACCGATATCCCTTCGTATCCCTCGATAGATTTCCGCAAACCTACCTCTCCGTTTCGTGTCCAAGAGATATCATGAATGGAGGAGGAGTGCCTGGTGATGCCGTAGGCTCGCCTACGACGAACGGTGGTGGACCTGCAAACGGTCGAGCGCTACAACAGCCACAACCACTGGACCAGATCAAACAAGCCCTTCAAATAGTCTATGATCCCCACTCCTCTAACGATTCTCGAAAGCAAGCTGGCGCATTTCTCGAATCTGCAAAGAGTGACAAGGAGGCACCATACCATGGCTTTACCCTCGCTTGCGACAGGGGTCATGATGCCGTTGTGAGGCATTTCGGATTGTTGCTACTAGAGCAGGCTGTCCGATTCTCCTGGGTTGACTACACTGCGGAGGAGAGCGGCATGGTTCGAGGCTGGGTTTTAAGCCTGGCAGAGAATGTCAAGATCGATGGAAGGGATCCGGTATACCTACGGAATAAAATTGCCCAGCTTTGGGTCGAAGTTGCGAAGAGATCATGGGCTAGCGAGTGGTTGGACATGGATGAGCTTTTGGTAAGGCTCTGGGACAACTCTACACAGCAAGGTAATCCAGCCCAGAGAGACCTGGTGCTCTCAATATTGGAGAATCTGGTGGAGGATGTTTTCAACAGGGAGGACTCGGTAGCCGGAATCAGAAATACGCCGCTAAGCAAAGCTTGTATCGACATATTTACTCCATTGGATGTGCTGAAGGAGAATTTCCCGGGTCGAGAACCAAGTGCTGTGCTGAGGTGCGGTGAAGGCGGTTGGTTAACAAGGCTGACCGAGATGCTGGAGAAATGCTTGGAGGCTGGTGTGAATGGTAATACAGAGGTGGAGGCTTGTGCGGTCAAGGTCTTAGGAACGTTGAAAGCATGCATGAGTTGGGCTATTCCAAAGTAAGCGTTGTTTGATCATGATGCTTCGCCATTACCCTAATATCAGGCTGGGCGCGTTGTGCTAATCCATTAATTCAGGGCCATCGCTGCAGCAAAGATAGTGGAGACAGTTGGGCGTGCTTTGATGGTGGAGAAAATATCGGTCCAAATGGTATTTCTTTATTCTCTCTCGGAAACATCTTCGATATACTTAGGTTTTGACCAAAGGGCTAAAGCTGATGATCTAGGTCGCTGTAGAGTGTTTGCACACGCTATTTACGAGAATATTCTTTGAGGATGATGATTTTCAAAAAATTGTTTGCCCAATGTACTATTCTCAAACGGTGGAGCTGTTGGCAAATATTTTCGATTGGATACGAGTCGATGCAACCGACATTGATGAAGAGCGCTACCTTTTCTTGAAGCGATACGCTGAGGTGAGCACGACCCCCGCCCGTTATCATGAGAGATAGGAGGCTAACCCATTGACCCGAAACTTAGATGATTGCCAACCTCGGTGGATTTGTAGAGGAAAAGTCAGGTTTAATGCCGGTAGAGGCTGACCTCGTTGGCTTCATGAAGTTGCTCTTCCAAATCTGTAGTCATGACAGCTTGTCCGTTTCAATCCCAGTCATGAATGCCTGGACTCGGATTATTCGTAAAGATCTATTGAGTGGCCATGAGGCAATTGGTCCTTTAATTCCAGGCTTGATAGCGCTCGCTACCGCAAGGCTGATTAGGGTAATAGTTTTTCATCTTTATGTGACTGAAATTTTTTTTTTTCGTATATTTTTCGGTAGATAACTAATACGGTCTTGACTTAGTACGAGTCTGTAACTGATGAATCGAATCGGAGCATTATTTTCTTGAACGAAGATCTCGATACCATGCCCGACCGACACGCTTTTCTCGGTAACTATCGGCGGTTCTGCCAGAGCATTGTAGAGTGCCTGGTTCGAAAGAGTCCATTCGACATTTTCCCGTACATTCTCGCACAAGCGGATGCCTCTCTATCTGACCTTTGTTCTAAGGAGCCACCGTTTACGGGTAGGTTCTATTGGAGAATGATACACCTATTCCAGATACTGACATTGAATGGCGGAATCTAGCGGAAACATACCGGAAGAATTCTGGCCCATTCCTACAACTGGATGCACATTTTACAGTTGTGGAGGCTTCGTTGAGAGGGTACATGAAATGGATTGATACCATTGGCAAGAACCCAACAGTTAACCAAACGAATGTAATTTCCCCAGGAAACTTATTTTCACTTCTAATCTGACATTTCCAATCTCGTTGCAGAATAACAATAGCCGTAATGAACTTGAGCAGCGTTTGACCGAGTGGTGCGAACGAGTCCTCAGCATGAACTTTGGTGACCCCATGATCCGGAGGAGAGTTATTCAGTTGATGGTTACCGTTTCCACGTCGGCCTTGGATAAGAAGGCCGACTTGATGTTAAAGATTTTGGAGCATGTATGCCTTCATAACTTACATGGCTTTTAACTGCCCCTCCGAGCTTGACAATGTACTGATTTTAATGCAGGTTCTGTTGACCAGGCCCCCGGAATACCCAGCGAATCACGCCTACACTGATGCGGTCAAGGAACTGATGGGTGTTTGCACAACCGAGATACAGCGACTAGCAATGAAGATGCCTGATCATTTGATGCTAGTGTACGAGGGCTTACAAACAAAGATCAATGAGATTATCTCTACGGAGAATGTAGATGACCGGACTCGGATTGCGTTCCATACCTTTTTATTTACTATCAAGTAGGCGACCCTCGGCTAAACCCCCTTTCTGATAGCTTGACTAAAGATAGCTGATTTTGTGTATTAGCCACCGGACGAAGAATATCGACCCCGCGATACGACAGTCTAGGCTTGAGAGCTATATCCATCCAGTTCGTGAAACATGGAGGGACCCTGGTCTCACCGAGTCACTACAAACATTCCAAGGCTTTTGTACAATCTTGGGTCTCGACAAAGTCCAAGAATACCTTATCTCGAGAAGAGTGAACGAAATCCCGGATTTTACGAAACACGTGCTAGATACCGAGGGCCAGGCTTTACAAAACGAATTGGCGGAGAAATTCAAGGTGGGCTTCTCAAGGATTATCAGGATTATCAGGAGGTGGCTAATTCGCTCTCTGTAGGCCTTGCCGATAAGGGCTACAAAGGCGTTCCTCGCAGTTTCTACTGAACAGCTGCGGAAGCCCTCGAATGCCTATAACATTGCGTGCGCGCTTTGGCATGAATCAATACCCATGATTTTGCCCAATCTCCTGCAATTTTTAACGTAATTCCACATTCCAAGATGTTAATGTGAAATGAAGTATCCTAATTTGGTCTTGGTAGTCACGCGCATGCATTTCATAACGCGGGGAATTGGGCAGGGCTCCAACCGGAACTCCAGGCGGTTATACGCAAAATTTTGACTGATAGGTTCTGGCAAGCTGGGATATCTACTGGGAGTAGGGACGAATTCTATGAAAATGTGACGAAAACAAAGACCACGATGGAAGGGCTCGCTTCGTCAATAAGGGGTGCAATCAGGATGGTGCGCGAGGCTTGTTATTCCATACTCTGGTGCATGTCAAGGTTGGACGTTCATTTTTACGGTCTCAACGAGCTTCCGGGGCCGCTTGCGCTGGCACTTTTCGCAGATGCCCATGCGCTCAGTTCGCATCAAATGTCAATCTTGTTAAACATGACCAGATACATCATTGATGACTGCCCAACCACCCTCAGGGCGCATTTTCTGACTCCTCTTCTCGCTAGTTTGTTTACGCAGGTGGATCGCAAGATTAGTGGCGAATGGGATGAACTTATTAGGAAGGGGCAAATTTCTCTGGGGGAAGACAAGCTTGCGGAAGAAATGAAGGAAGAGAGCATATTGAGACAGCTTACATATACTGCTGTCTTGATTGTTGCTGGGTTATTGGATCCGCAGCGCCCTGGCGAAACTGTTAACACAAACTCTGGATTCCTTGACCAGCTGGCGCTGCCTGAAATGCAGGCCGCTGGGCCCGGTGAACAAACTATGAGAGAGTTCATCCTTTCGAGCGATTGTGTCTTGGAGCCGTTGATTTTGTTTTGTACACATGCTCTTAGGATGCGAGACTCGAGATGTTGCGGCATTATTATCAGAGTATTCAGGTCTATTGTGCCCGAGTTCCAAGCTGATAGGGCTGACATTCGAGAGTTCATATGTCGCGAGGTGTTTATTGCTGCTATTGAGGTAAGGGTTTTATATCCCCCCGTTTATCTTGTCTCAAGGAGAAGCTCTGATGAGTGTTTCTAGGCACTGCACACCGATTACTTTGTTGATGTCCAAAAGGACCTTGCTCAACTCATCGCTGCCATCTTTACTCTGTACTCGCCGACTTCCGGCACCCCAAGGAGTCTATTACTGAACCTGCCAGGGCTTACGGAGGCAAAGGTGGATGCTTGTTACAAAAAGCTTACCGCAGCTGGAAGTACCAGGCAGCAGCGGGCTCTGATCCTGGAACTCCTAGACGGACTAAGAGGAGTGGCAATTAGCGAAAAGGGCAAGCTCCAACGCCCACAAGTTGGCAAACAGCGCAGCCAGGCAGAGAAGAGGCAACAGCAGCAATACGCCGAAAAGCGAGAGTCCCCAGATTTGGGTGGGGTAGCCGACATGTTTGCTTAATTCCCTACTTTCATTACAAATTCGAGTGTCATTTATATAAGGCTGGATCGGTGGGTGGGCGTTCGTTGTCTAATATAATTTTTCCATTTTGCTTCCATGCGAATACCGCATATTCGTCTACTCTTTTCGTTTCTTTTAGATTGGAGGAGGGTTTTCTCGCTAATCATTTCTGTTCTCTACTCTTTTCACTCCTCGTTTTTAGCTTCCATCATATCATTTGTCGTCACTCGCTTTTTTTTCCTCCTTGGTGTGACCCTCTCCCGCTTAACTCGACTCATTTAGTTGGCTTCAATTGGTCTTTGCTCTTCTTTTTCTTTTCCACCAATGGTCTCCTACTCTATTTTTTATATTTTACTCGGTGGGTAGTCGGGTGATGTGTTTTTTTGTACTGTAATTTTATAAATTTTTAGCAAGCTAATACATAAGATTTGGGAATTTTTGTGCGAGGGATTGGGGCGAGTGATTCACTGTGATTTGATGTTTTGGGGATGCCTTCTTTTGAATAGGTACGCCTAGTCTCATATGCGTCGAACGCTCCGAGTCAATAGTATGCACTTGATCCACCACCTCATAAGGCTTGCTCTTAGGGCCTCATCTATAGTTTGGATTATGGCCTGGTCGGCATGTATGATATCGTTTTAGAAATATCATACCATGGTATTTCTGGAAATAAAAGGGTTTGGTAGGGGTCCTATCCTAACAAGATATTTTTGTTTCCAAGGCAACCTTATATGGTCACTATGAAAATTTAATGGAGTTTACGAAGGAAAAAATGTGAAAGAAGCTAACCAAGAGTTTAAGCATTATGGTACCCTAAAATTTGGGAGAAGAATATCATAACAATGTCATTATCATATCGGTATGTATTTTCTTTTCTATTTACTCTGAACCCCTAGGACATTGTAAGAGAAAATACCTGATTGGAAGAAAAAAAATACCGTGGTATGATATCTGTGGCGTGCCGTACAGACCTTGATTCAGTATGACAAGGCAAGTTTCACTATGATAATAATATTATCATAATAATGATAATTATGCGAATCGCGAGGGCCATAAGTTATCACTCGTCCTGTAAGCTGTCCACCCACCCACCAGCGAAGCCATGTCATCTCATGATGGTTAAGCAAACCTCGAAATGGAGACACGAGGTCCTACCCTATCCACGCACCTCGCATGACAACGAACGAAGTAACGCCCTCAAGATAAAAAAAGAAGGTACTGCACAGCGTGCCTTGGTAGTCCCATTTCGTTAATCTCTCTTTCGTTGGAGGGCGATTGAGTTACTTGAGTCCCTTATAAGCTCCCACGTGTCAGTTTCGGTTGGGGGACTGTATATCCGCTTTTGGGGAGTGTTGCTTTCGGTTTGGCGGTGCCCTGCGTTATTTGTGGTGTTTGGGAGATGTCCATATTGTACCGTGAAAACTCGAATGATTGAGCCGTGTGCTATTTCTTTTGTGCATTCCTCTAACGGTGATGTCAAGATTTTTTTCTTATATATATATATATATTCTGTCTGGGAAGGGGTCGGGGGGGGGGTTGTGTTTTTTGCCATTATTCCGCAGAGGGGGGTTTTGGACTACATAGTACACCGTTCGATTATTCGAGTTTTTAAGGTACTGCGCAATGAAAGTTTCAAGTTCAACCATCTGAAACATCTAATTGGATCAGCTGTCTATGTTACTCCCCTCTGTACTTGTGGCAAAGCATAGCTGCGGTTCACCGCCCAAACAGGATGATAGAAGAAAGAAATATCCAAAAAGAGGAAAATAAGTGCTAAGAACTTGAAATATCTTCGGTAAATAGATAATACAAGTCAAGGTTTTCTCCAAGTCTTTCATATTACCTGGAAATAAATATTAAAATAGTTTCATATACCATAATATGATACCAGTAAAAGGGTAGCTACTAAGCTTTCTGAAAATGTCTATAAGTTATCAGTTACACTAAAAACAAAATTGCTCCATAAATGAACACCAATCTTATAGGAATATTATGATAGAGTAACTTATTAGGGTATTTTAGTAGTGTAAGTATATATATATTTTTTTCTTCTTCCCCTAGTTGGCTTGGCATTTATGGAAGAGGCTTATATAAGGAACTCTGTTATACTCCCTTCTTTCTTCTCTTTTTTTCCTGTCATTTCTTTCATTCTTTCTTCTCATATAACATACAATAATCACTTATATTCTTATATGTCCTATTATGATATTTCTACATAGCAGCATGTCTGAAGTAGTATGTTATGAATTATATTATTCTTTCTCTATTCTGAATTCTATTTACTCCTACTTTGAGCTTAAAGTCTGATACTAATCTCTTTATTATTATTATTATTATTATTATTATTATTATTATTATTATTATTATTATTATTATTATTATTATTATTATTATTATTATTATTATTATTATTATTATTATTATTATTATTATTATTATTATTATTATTATTATTATTAGAAAATACCGATTACAATAAATACAAAGTAATTGAGATAGGCTAGTAGGTGGAAATTTACTAATACAGATAGGGGAAAAATTTATAAGAAGAAATGAAAGAGCAATTTAGGTAGGTTAGTAGGAGGAAATTTAATAATATAAACAGGAAAGTAGTTTCTAAGAATAGGTAGACTGGTGAAAGGCAATATACTAGTAATGAGAGGAGATTTTTTTCTTCTATAAGAATAGGTAGGAAGAAGATTAAAATAAATAAGTGAGAGGAAATTTACTAATACAAATAGGAGAAGAATTTATAAGAATGAGATAGGAAGCAGTTTAAGATAGGCTGGTAGGGGGAAATTTGCTAACACAGACAGGAGAGAGATTTACAATATATGAAAGAATAGTGTAGGTGTACTGGTAGGAGAGAATCTACTAATAAAAATAGGGGAAGAATATATAAGAATTGGTGGAAAGGAGATTCAGGTAAGCTAGTGAGTAGAACTCGGAATTAACACAAACAGGAGAAAGATTTACAAAAGATAGGAGAGCAATACAGGTAGGCTGGTGAGAGGAAATCTACTAATTAAGAGCTGGTTTCCTTCCAATTTCACTGTTGCTCATACAGTCACTCAGCAGAAGTGTTTGTGAAACCGGTCTCAGATGACTAAGCTGCCTCGCCAAAATACCACCTTTCGATGAAGTGTAAAGTTAATCGTGACCATTCACCCTATAGTGACCATGATGATTTACAAATCTACACCCACTGAAGCCTCCTTTACGTAATTAATTAATTTATTAATTTCCTCTACCTCTTTTACTAATAGTTAAGCATTCTGGAAATATGAAGTATGCCGTAAAAAAAAGACTCCCACCTAAAACCACCTGGAGAGAAATGAGCCTTGCAGAGAAGGACATGATAATTGCCTTTTTCTACTGCCTCTAGAATATTGCCATGGTGGCTCAAATTATTAGACACCCATGGACAACAGTTAAGAGCTTTCTTGTCCGGGCATGTGAACGCCAATCTCTTGAAAATCTTCCTCACCCCAGTTGCACCCCCATTTTGGGTGGTCAACAGTGTCGCACAATTATACAGGCAGCCAAGTCCAACTGGAAAATGACCAGATGCGCCTTCAGGGATTGCTATGTACCTGGTATTTCTCTTGATACTGGTAACTCTTTGTGCTACCCAGAGTGACTGGATATGATTGCCTACTAAATTTGCCTGCATAGTGGACCAGGTACTTAGAGAAGCAAACATTAAAAAATGGATAGCCAAGTCAAGAGCTAGGCTAAAGTCTAATCGTGTGGCAAAGAGATTGAGATGGGCTACAGCTCATAGGGACTGGACAGCTAAGGATGTTGAAAGAGTGATTTGAAGTGATGAGTGCAGTGTGGAGAAATCCAAAAATCCAAAGCAACAATGAGTATTCTCAGAATTTGCAGAGAAGTAGTTGGCTGATTGTGTACATCCAAAGGAGAAGGATAAGAGAATTTCACTTATAGTTTGGGGCTGCTTTTGGGGCAAAAGAAAAGGTCCATTAGTTCCTATTACTCAAACTATCAATAAGACCAGGTATGTTAGACTTTTAAGAAGATATCTTTTTCCTATTATTCATCAAATAATTTCCTTTGGTATACAACTTGAAGATGTTCTTTTTCAGCAAGATAATACTCCTGTTCACAAGGCATATAGTGTTATGGATTGATTGGAGAGAAACAGTATTGAGGTTGTGCACCACACCCCTTATTCCCCTAATTTAAATGCTATTGAGCATGTATGGGTTGAGCTTAAAAAGCGATTACACTAGCAGTATCCAAGGATTGCAGATACTCTAGGAGGAAAAGAGGCTGTTAGGAGAAGACTTGCACATGTATTACTATTAGTTTGGAAGACAATTTCTGAGGAGTTTTTTGAGAAGTTGTAGAAATCAATGCCTGATATGGTGGCTGCAGTTTTAGAGGCAAGGGGTGGTTATACAAAATATTAGCTAGTTTAATTTATGGCAGGTCAATTGACAGTTAAACGTTGAGAGGTGCCAGTAGTTGTTGATCGTGAATTTGAACTTGTGCGTGTACACGCCCATTGACAACCCGACCGGTACTGCCTCACCATATGGTGCAACTGTAATTAAACATTGTCTCAGATCATGAACACTTCTGCAGAGTGACTGTAGTCAGGAAAAGCAAGTGTGAAGCTCAAGCAAGTGTGACGCTCCAGACTTTTTTTTTTTCCCAGTAGAAAGTCTCCTAACCTACCTGGCAACGCTGACCTCCCGTAATAACAATCACTCCCCAGTTATAGTAGCTAGTTCCACTACTATTTAATAATACTCATACAAGTGTTAAATACTGTGTCATGAATGTGGCTTAGCACGGAAAAGGTTTTCACATGACTCATAATTATGAGTCATAGGTATGTTATTGTTTCACATATATGACTCATTTGGGTAATATGACTTATTATGTTATGATTTGTTATTTTTTGCACATGACTCGATTATGAGTCATGAGATGTGTGCCTGGCGAGTATGCCTTGCGAGTGTGCCTTGCCGGTATGCCTTGTATATATGATTTATATTTTGCACATGACCTTGTTATGAGGTCATGGGTTTCACACATATGACTCAGTCAAGTCATATGACTTGTTTATTGTATTATGATTGGTTTATGAGTTTTTGCACATGACCTTACTATGAGGTCATGGGTTTCGAGCGTGTGACCACTTTGGTCACATGACTAGTTTGTTATGATTTGGTTTCGCACATGTGACCACTTTGGGTCACATGACTACAGGCAGGAAGAACACTATATAAGGAGGCTGATACGGCTGAGGAGGATAGATTCTTCACACTTTGTTCTAAGTACTTTTCCTCCTTCTTTCACCCTGTGTCGGACGTGAAGGTTCGGTGACAATCCAATCAGAGTCCTTGATTTCTATCTCATAATAGGCTTCAAGTCTTTAACTTCGAACACCTTTTAGGGACTTCGTTGTTATACCTTCTTTTACGTTTGCTGGAAGTCCTTTCTTCCTTTTATTTATCTTTCGGTTGTTCACTACAGTCACCTCCTCACGGTCGTAATGGCTAAGTGAGCCTCCACCCCCTCCACCACGTCCACTCTACATTCATCAGTGGTTTTATCTCATGCCATCAAGAAGAACTTCGCCCTGGAGGCCGAAGTCTCTCGCCTTCGGCATCACATCTCCGTCCTTTCTCGGCTATTTCATTGTACTGGGAAAGAGATATCTGCCTTGTCGGCTGCCCTTGAGAATGAATGTGCTATTAATCGTGGTTATCTCACGATGTTGGCAGCTGAAGCTCCTATGGTTATCCCCTCTTTGCCTGTCCTCTTGGTTGCTTCGGTTACTATGGTAGTCTCAGTTAAGACAGGTGGGCTAGACCCTGAGAGTTCTCAGGGTCCGGCCGAGGAGCTCCCTCAGGGGAATGTTGCGCCACTGATTATCTCGACCCCTCCTGCAGCTACAGTTGTGGGTGGTAGTGTGGGTGGACTGGTTCCTGATTCGTCGGGGCTGGTTGAGGTGCTTGTTCCTGGTATGGGTGGGATGGATCCTGGTGTGGTAACACTAGCTGTGGGTGGGATGGATCCTGGTGTGGTGACACTAGCTGTGGTGGTATTACCCCCTTTGGGGGGGAAGCTGCCTGAGTCCTCTATGGCTGAGCCCATGGCTGGTCGGGGTAACACCTCTGATGGCGTCCCTCCTGTGGTGGTGGGTGGTGATGTGGGTAGCCCATTCACTCCTGTTACTAGACCTGCACCTAGGGGTAAGAAGAGGAAGAAAAACAAGAAGCGTCGGGTCAAACAAGACCAGACCTTACCTGTGCCACTTGTCTCCAACTCAGAAGGGTCATCGCCTTCGCAGATTCGCTAGCGCAAACCGGCTATTACAGAGTCCGCGGTAGGTTCGCTGTCTGCAGTGCGAGCTGAGGAGTTAGAGGAGGAGCTGAAGATCTGGGCATGTTGAGTCAAGTGGTGACGGCTTAGGGATTATCTCGTTCTGGCTGCTTCTGTCGAGGTTTTTGGGCTGCGCTACCAGTGTGGTACCCTCCTGATTCTCTACGATGGTTCATACCTCCTTGGCTAGGGAGCTGTCATCCTGTAAGTTGGCTTTCCTTCGGGTTTACGCACTTGGGTATTGGGTGTTTCTTTTGTTTAGGAATGGGGGTGGGTGCCAAGGTGGTTGGCGGAGTGTCCCGAGATCATTGATTAGGAATGCTCAGGTGGGGTTCTATTATGGAAGAGGTTTTTGCGGGGTTATATTCAGGTGGTGGTAGTGGAACTTTTGTATTTTGTACTGGTAACTTTGCTAGTGGGTAGGCTGGGCTGAGGACAATTTTTCTTTACCATTGATGGCTTTGTATTTAGTGTTCGTATTGGAGCATGGTGCAGGCATGTTTGAGGTACGGGGTTAGAGGTTTAGTTAGTTCATAGTTAGTGGTATCCAGAATGCAACAACCTGGGGGTCCGGCCCTGGGGCTTGTCGTATGCCAGTGTTGGCGGTACGAGTTTAAATAAAATTAAATTAAATT
The DNA here is from genome assembly GCF_000151645.1 of Tuber melanosporum. NCBI lineage: Eukaryota > Fungi > Ascomycota > Pezizomycetes > Pezizales > Tuberaceae > Tuber > Tuber melanosporum. The sequence goes on from NW_003298764.1 coordinate 114,380, forward strand.
CTAAGTACTTTTCCTCCTTATTACTTTAACGAATATTAAACCTCTTTACAATCTTTATTGTTATTACAACATTTATAGTTATGCCGAGAAGAGTTCTTCATGAAGAAGAGTTAGAGAAAGCTTAGAATAGGTATTTCCGATAGAAGACAAAAGTCTTGTACTATTAGTAACATAGGCAGAGATCTAGTACTATCGTAAGATTAAGAAAAGACACAGAAGAAGGAGAGAAGTATCGTTCCCTGTCGCCAAGAACTAACTGTCCAAGGAGGGATCGTTACATGCTGGACCTTTTTTATTTTTAACTAGATAAGCTTAGAAAATACTTGCTTTAAGTAATATACCTCCATTACCTTGTAGGCTACAAAGTCTCAGTTAAAAGCTACAAAGTTGGTATTTGTTTTGATAGAATTACCTGATACACAAGAATCTGAATCAAATTCACTTTCAGAATTCTGACCATTATTCCCAGTATCTGTATTATTTATGCTAGCCTGTTGCAATTGCTGCCTTGCAGTAAAAATTTCAAACTCATCAGCTCCACCACCTAGGGCAAGTAATTGAGGATCAACTACATCTGTTGTACTTGCAGTGACTGGCTCTAGCATTAAGTGAGCCTGTAATAGATCAGATGGGGGCTGCAAGGACTTAAGATCCTCTGCAGTTGGATTTTTCTTGGGATCAGGAATTGCAATCAGAATCTCAGCTGGAACTATCCTACCTCCAGCCTGTATCAACCTAACTTGTATCCTTCTCTCCTTCTGAGCCTTATGCGTATCAACTCTATGATGGTCCAAGGATGCCTTTGCTTTATTGACTGCTGTTTGAATATTCCTTTGAGCCTTTTTCATGGCTTCTGCTTTCTCCTTCTCAGCCTTTTCCTTCTGTTTGAGCCTTGCAGCTTCAACTGTAATTGTCCAACCTTTTTGAATAACCCACTTGGATATACTTTTGCACTTGGCCTTTTCTTGGATTCTAGCATGGATATTGTAGTAGGATTGTTGTTGCAACTCAGCCTAGGCAAGAGATATCTGAGTCCCTTTTGTCCATTGTTGAAATCTATTTTTGGAACTAGAACTAAAAGTTTCAGTACGATCAATCCACTCAGCTAGCCCTTTTTGGCACTCAAAATATGAGTTTGGAAAAGTTGGTACTTCTAGCTCACCCTCTTCATCCACTGCAGAGTAATCTGTACCTTCAGGTTTCTTACGACTGGGCATGGTCGAGGTAGGTTGTTTACTATTACCCTTTACTTTGTTGTAATATCGCATCTTCATGAGAGCCATCTTGTATAAGAGAGGAACTATTCCAGACTCATAAAAGGAATTATTTATTGTATATGGCTGAAAGGTCTCTTCATAGATAGTGCTCAGGTCACAAAAGAATAAGTATAATGTATACTCCATATCAAGTGAGTAAAGAGCATGGTGGATGACTTTGTTAGAAGAGTACTTCTATGGATAAAAGACACCTACATTGATAGGCTGAAAAACATATGTAAAATGTGAGGGGAACTGGATGAGAAAAATGTGGTTTTCATGACATTGAATAATAAATTCATCCTGACAGTGAGTGATATGACCATTCAAAAGAAGAATGTACTAATGTTCATCAGGACCAGCATCAGGATACTTGATAAAATGATTAAGCCATGAGAGAGCACTATTGTCATTCGTATATCTGGTTTGTAAAATGGCAATCACTTCAGTACTAGTTAGATTATTGTGAATCCAATTCTCCATAGTTTTTTCTCCATGACAGATGACAACTGAGGGCAGTGGCTGACTACCATCTTCATGGATAGTTTCAATAATTCTAATTGACTTGGGGTTTTCCAGGTTAGCTGTATAGAGCTCCTTTATTTCGGTTGGAACTACTACAGTCTCGCCAGTAGGACATCCAATTCGTACACCAGATTCATCTATGTTGAAGATATATTTGGTATGCTTGATGCCATATTCGACAGTATTTCCTGATATTCAAGAAAGAAGTTCTTGAAATCTTGCTCACTATAGGTAGCAAGGTGAACATAGATAATTGGTTTGATTTTATTAGTATGAAAGCTAGTATTTTTTTTAATCCATTGGCAGAACCACGGAAGAGATGGTGGATTACTTTTCCCTTGTTGACGAAGATAGCAAATAGTGGCATAGATAATTGAGGATATTGCACCTAATCCTATCTCAATTTGGTCATGGTAGAAGCAGAATACAGCCTGCTCCTGGGCTTCTGTCAAGATAATATTGTGGCCACCATGCTAATTAAATGTGCATGAGAGTTTTGTTCTTGGTTGTGCTTACATAGTTGGCACATTCTAACTGAGGAAGTGTTCACATTAAACATTTTGGCAGCTGTACTTGCGAGCTCAGCAGGTTCCTCTTCCAGCCATTCCATGGCACAATCTAAACGCTACTTGTTTTCAAGCTTCTCTATCGAATCAGACATTGTGATGGAGATAGTAGGAGGCCAAAGATATATGATGTTAATTGAAATGCCAAATTTTGCTTGGTTTTAAGCAGAACAACTACTATGGAGTTGGAGGATTGGAATTGCTGAAGGAGCTAAGGATTGAGGTATTAGGCAGGCCTCAGAAGCTATTTTCTGAGAGTTTAGACAATTGGGAGCTTCAGGTAGGCCTGGCAGGAGTATACGTCCTGTAGATCAGAATGGCAGTAATTGAGATTTTGGTCTACTGCTGGCCATCAGAGTCAAAGACAATTGCTGTTGTTCAAGGGTAATTGGTATTGCTGATATGGATCTCTCTCCTTGGAAGGATTATTGTAATAGGAGGTCAGCATTGCCGGGTGCATTAGGGGACTTTCTACTAGGAAAAAAAAAAGTCTGGGGCATAACACTTGCTTGAGCATCATACTTGCTTTTTCCGACTATGAGTGACAGCAAAATAGGAGGAGAACTGGCTATTAATACAAGCAAGAGGAAAATTTAGTATAAGGACAGGTGGAAAGGATATGAAGGTAGGTTGGTAGGAGGGGATTACTAATATAAACAGGAGAAAGATCTATAAGGATATATTATTTTTATGCTATCATCTGTGGGAATATCTCCACTGGTATATTCATGGGAGCCAGCATTTCTGATAAAATTCAAGGCACTTGGTAGAGAGTTTTGGGAATTTAGAGGGGAAAAAAATTTACTGCAAATTCAAATAATAAGACCCCATATCTGACATGATAATAATCATGAATTCTGCTTTAGTGTCTTCGGAGAACAGTCAATATTCAGAAAATTGAAGGGTTCTGATGAAAACTTTTTTCTTCTACTCTTGACTTTTTACTTCAATTTTTATAATAATTGTATCCACTTGCCTGTGCTCCTTGTCTTCATGTATTTCTTAGTAGTCGGTATTGATTGCATGGCAATATAAATAACAGATGCAGAAACCACGGTATTGCAAACGTAAGTTGTTGTATGACATAATTTTACTTTACAAATGCTGCATTTATAAAGGTAGAGTAGTACTGAGAAAAAGAAAATTCAGTCCGGAAAAGGGAATGTGAAAAAGTTGTAATTAGTAGGTTTGAAAGAAAAGGGAACTAAGAAAGAAGGAAAGAAATTAAATTTGCAAAATTTGTATCAATCAGTTCTTGTACTCTCAAGGAAAGTCTTATTACTTGGTGTACTTCACTCACATACTAAGACTTGTTCGGTTTGATTCATGTTTCATCAAGTTTGATGTTCGTTCATTGAAGTTACTATTTACTAGGTTCAGAAGATAGGTAGAGAAACTCTCTCTACATACAGAAAGAAAACCTTTCCCTTCCTCCTTCAAATGTACCCTATCGCTATTGCTTCCAGCCCATCAAAAACCTGAGTCCAAACTACAACCTTCTCTAAATCTAAGTGGAAAAAACCAACTAGCAGGACTTCAAAAATCCGCAAACCAGATTTTGAGCCTTACAGTACTGTGTAGTTTACTGCTAGAGATGGAGGGAGGGAGGACTTTGGTGTGCGTGGAAGGCTGGTATTTCGGTAGTTGCTTTTTTTTTTTTTTTTTTTTTAGGAAGTGTTCTGTCTGCCGGCGCTTCTGCTGCATCCATGTTAAAGGGTGTATATAGGCGTGTGTTCGGCGAGTTTGCAATACGATAGAATCACTTCCCTTCCCCTCACCCTTTTTCCTCCTCTTAACTTGAATTCTCGTTCTCCGCACTATCCCTTCTACTACAAATCTATTTTTATTCTACCGGTTCCCGATTCTCCTTCCCGTGCGACCTATCCTGTGATTCCAACAGTCTGGACCTTTCTCCTTCCCGTTATCATCTCCATGGAACAAGCGCCAGGAGTTTGCTTTGGTGAGGTTATCATACTGTCGTTATCTCTTCCGCAGTGGACGTTGTTCATGTTTGAGTAAAGTATCCTGGGTTGTAGGAATGGCGAGTAATAGGAAGTGTTACTCTACGGGTAGTGGAGCAGTGGGGAGGAAGAGCAGTTTGGTTTAAAGGAATGTATATAGATGTTTCGCAGCCATTTGTTTTGCTAGGTGCATAAATAAATAGGGGAAGAAAAAAAGACCCGACCCCGGGGGGCTGAGGAGGGGATATATATTTTTTCTGCTCTATGGTGTAATCCCTCCAGCTCGACGGTGGTGAGATCGATAACCGGACACTCCCAAGATGCTGGCAACCCTGAGGCATCAACCAAGCAAGCGAATTTATCAAAAAAAAAAGAACCTGGGAGCCTTGATCTGTCTGAATCGTCTTAATCACTCAAGAACTTGTTTCTCGAGTGTCCAAGGCTTTCCGAGAGATTAAAAACCGCATTGGGAAAAGTCACTTTTTTGGCTGTTTATGGTTGCATCGCCCTTGGGTTCTCGGATTTTTAAATCTCACAAGGAGTAAACAAGTTCAGAGACAACAATGTACGGGATCTGCGATCCAAGTAACTTAGCTTTCTGGGGTGAACGGGTCACATAAATATTCATACATTGAAAACTGTCGAGGGATGTCGTGCTACGACATATAGAATGTCTCTCTGACACGACTTTGCGGCAGGCTAGATGAGGATGTCCATCACCTTCCAGTTTTTAGGAGGGCGAGTGATGTCTCATGAGTGGAGGAGAGCGCGCAAGGAGGTGGGGAGGATATATGCTTCTTCTTTCCCCCCCCCCGAGTATAAAAGACCTACGAGAAACCCAGTATAAGGGTTTTGTGGTGTTGGATTTGGGCACGTTTGCATAAATACTCGTCTCATACCACCATATCTCTTGGGTGAACTTTTTTTTTTTTTCGAAGGAAAAAATGCTGGAAAAGGAGAAGAAAACAAGAAAAACAATTCTTGACCTCTTGTCAGTGTATACTCTCATTGATCGTGTAGCCCACTGTTAATCGCACTCAAGTCTAAAAGCACCGGTTTTGCAGAAAATTATATTCTGTTATATGGTACTCGTTTCTGCAAGAGCCATGATAGCACATTATCAGTTCACCTGACCAGTACGTACAGTGCACGGAGCGAGAACCGACAATTCGATTCTATGACGGAAATACTGTACTCCGCACGAGCGCCTTCACAGAAACAGAATACACCATAACTTATACTCCTCCAGCCAAACAGAACAACAAGAAATATTTCCAGCAACTTTTGCGATTCACACATCACGGGAGTTACCCGCGCCCCCCACAACCAACCGATTTGCACTTGGGATGGAGGTGTAGAAACAAAGTACAAGTATTCAAATCCCAAGGCTCAGGATGCAAGATCCCTCCCGGTGCCAGACGATCTGACCGGCGAAGATGCAGGTATGGCGCAGTGCTTCGGTAATCTCACCCGCCCACGTGCCCAACTGATGAAAAGCTCAGCGGAGAAATCCACACTGCGGTGTCGTACAGGGTCGAGTTGTGCGAATGGATTTCCAAAGCTGCGCTGAGTTGAGGTTGTTACCTAGACCGGCCACGGGTGAGCTTTTTGGGAACGAACGTGCAATTTAAGCTGTGCCCGGCTGGGTTTATCAATTGGGGAGGACATGTGGTTACCGTTTGAGCCTGAATAATTAAATGGATTGTGTGCTGTTGGGATGTTGGAGTTGAACTCTTTCTATTTGTCGGGGGGGTAAAGGGGTTTTTTTTTTACTTGGGTTCCTATGGAAGGTTGAAATTTCGATGATACATAATGGCAGAGTATTGGCTCACGATTGGTGTAACAGCCTCGGGTGGGTTAGTTTGGGTTTCTCGGGGTCCGATTCCCCTCCTCCTCGAAGACGGTTTCCCCTCTAGGAGGAGATTATCTACGATATGATGACTCCTCTGAGGGTAGGGGGCAAAAATACTTCCTTTAATACAGCTAGAGTAAGTGATGTACCTCTCTTCTCTGCCCTTCTCTAGGCAGTTTATATCTAGAGGGGGGGGAGGATATCACATCATTGAGGTAATGATGGGTCTTTTCTTCTTTCTTCCTGGTGGGCAAGAAACCCAGGATATCTACCCGGCTACGCAGAGATCAGACACGATTTTAGAAGAAAATTCGCAGACCAAGAATTCAGGCCTCTCCCCATGCCGTCTCTGAGTGATTTACGACCTCCCACTGCCAATCTGCTAACTTGAATGACTGTTAAAAATCGTACTCAGACACCTCCTTGGAACCTTTCAATGACTGGGGTAGTGACCTATGCATTCG
>NW_003298764.1:121448-157267 GCF_000151645.1 Tuber melanosporum
GACCCAAAAAAAAAAAAAAAAACCAAGGCTTTCCAACTTCCCCACCTCCCTACAGCGCATTATATAATCCCCAGATCGAAACGTTTTGTTAAAATCTATCATATTATCATACGACGAGTATCACCAGTCCCCTCACCTCCCACCCACCACCACCTCACATTTCCCACCCATCAGACCAGACCACCACCCCACGCCTCCCAGTGATTCGATCAACCTCAGTGGCATGCCCCAAACTCTCCCTCCCACCATTCATGCACTGGCGAATTCCACCCACTCATCGATGTGAACCCGCATATTCCGGCAACGGTAATGCATATAGACACGGGGGGGTGATTCTGCAGTGGAGAGATAGATATGCACAGGACGCATCGGGCCGTGGTAGTGTCCAGCTGCTGCACTTGAATATCTTTGTAATATGGTTAGCCAGTTTGCCCCCGAGGGGTAAAAAAAAAAAAAAAAGACCTGGCACCTATCATGTTTCCAAGGCGAGTTCAGAGATGGCTGGATGGCATCCAGCTGGGATGTAGTGGAGTTTGGGATATCAACCCCCTTGCATTCCCGACAGTATGGATATCGAATCCTGGTACTTGGGCTGTGGCTTTAGTTTGGCGCATTTGTTATCCTATCTAGCGAATCTCTATGTATTCACACGTGAGTAGGGCTGGTCTATCAGGTGGGGGGGGGGGGAAGATGATTTGGGGGTTCTTGCCGTCGACCGTCACCCTCATACCGTCCATCCACTCATAATCTATGATAGATTGAATGTGATGTGATGTACGATATCTAAGCCTTTCCCTCTGGCGAGGAGTCCATATCGGCAGGATTCCCTGCTAGGTGGAGGAGAAGGAGCACGGGTACGGTATCCGAACTGCGGGTTTCCCTATCGAGTATCGAGTGATAGATGGTGGTATTTTTTTCAATCTATAGCAGGCAGAAAGGGAGGAAGGAGTGCATGCAATCCAGATCTAGTATCCCGAACATCGGCCCCCACTACGAAAACCCGGGAGCCGGTGCCCTACCCCTCACCCACATATCTCCTCACCAGAGGTTGGCAAGGGTGCATAATTGCACCGGATATATCATTTCCAATATCATTGGCAGTGCGGATGTAACGGTACCATGATAGGCCCAGGAATAATAGTAGTGTGAGTCATCGAGAATTCTAATTAAACCAAGTTTTACATGCCATGCGAGCAAAAGGCGACTTCCCCACTGCTTTTTTCTTCTTTTTTTTTCTTCTTCCCCGAAGTTTGGTAGCCGGAGTGGGAGGATATATGGTATCATATCGGGTGTTTTTTTGTTTGTGAGCTGGTGGGAATGTTTCATTAGGCTTGATTTCAAGTCAAAGAAGGTGCTAGAATCCTCTGGGCACCAATTTGCGGATAGATCTCAGCAAGGCAACGAGTATATGTGACAAGTCAAAATCAGAATCCTTTCTATTTTCCTGGTAACTCTTCCAACAGTTGGAAGCTTCCGTACCAAATTGACGGTAACGCAAGCTATAGGTAAGAAAAGGGAGAGGGAGATGCGTGCTAGAATTAAACGTGACGTAGACGGAAATAGAGAGAGTAGAAGAAAACCGGTGCACATATGATTGAAGCGAAGCTTCCACAGGAGGTGTGGGCAGTACTTAGTGGTAGGGTTAGAATTGAGAAAATTGGAGTTTGGATAAGCTATTGGTAAACCAGCAACCGCCTCGGACCCCATTACGCTGACCTAATACTAGGGAACGTTCTTGAGAATTAATTGAGAGCATCGCGTTCAAGTTCTATTGAAAACGGCGTTTCACTAAGCGAGTGATGGGACATGATTTGGATGTCGAGAACACAACGGGTTCCCCTAAGAAACTTTCTTGTTCTCATGAGAAGAACTAGCTCGTCGCATTGGATTTGCTTATCTAGCGTTAGGGGGCTCTGAAAGCTAGTGCGGTGCGCACTTGAGGGGTAGCCGGCGTGAGTCAAGACTCGAGAGCTTTCCTTTTGTTTTTCTGGCTTCGCCGACCGCTATTTCGCGTGAGATTCGGGGTATCGACAGAAACCGTAAATAGAAGCCAACTTCGATGTCGCCGGTATCGGGGTTTAGTCGTGTTGCTGTCAAATTTGTAATGTTAGCAGCCCAGGCACTGTCCTGGGGGTTCGGAGTCTGGAGGACCAAAGAGAAACGGATGGAACATACCATTTCCCAGTGTCAAAGGGTCCCGCATTGCTTCGCCTCTGCTATACATGATGCCTCGCGTCCGTTTCTTTTCGTGGCCACTGCATTGCGGAGACAAGGGGGTAGAGTTACTAAAGGCGCTCGGTCGGTCAACTATCATTCTCCGCTTCACAGCTGCCCTCACCGGTTTTTGGTAAGTAGAGTGGTATGCGAAGGTCGCTCTACACTCTGGATCTAGTCAGTCGAACTCGAGTTACCTTTTCAGGTACGTGTTCATCGTGGTTTAGATTTTCTCCAGGCGGCCACCAAGGACAAGTTTGGGGGTGAGCACGAGAAGGAACTTACCTGTCTTCATCGGTTCACGGTAGGTTTTCGGTTTCGGCTTTTGGTATCTTTCTTCGTGAAGAAATTTAGGTATTCGCGGTCATTTGGTGTTCCGAAGTAGGGGGTTCGTGAAGCTAGTAACTAGGCAGGCTGAGACTGCGGGCGGGGGTGAGAAACAAAGGGATGAAGGGAGGGAAAAAGGAAGAGAGTATACAAGAAATGGACGAAAAGTCATGAAAAGTGAGTTCATGCGATCGATCTCCGCCTTCTGTAGAATGACATTAGTGCAAGCCATGGCCCCCAGATCATTACCGTCGAGTCTTGAAATTCTGGACGAAAGGTCGCTGCACCGTGATGTTAACTTGAAGAGAATGTCAGTACAGAAGAGTCCACCCTTTGTTATCGACACCAGTGCCAAAATCTAAGACCATTTAGCAAGTCAATCGAACTTCCATTCTACCGCCTCGTAAATCAGTCAGTCTTTCTCTCCCCAAGAAAACCTAACTTCACAAAGAAAACGACTCTCCGCTTGCCCCGACGATCGTAACATCACCAACCTTCCTCTCTCCTCCAGCACAATGAGCCACCATCAACGCGTCCGCACAGCGCCACACTTTCAAGTAACTTCCTCTCCATTCTCTCCCTCCCCCCGCTCTCGCTCTCCCTCTCCATTCCCCTTCCTCCCATCCACCGCCAATTCTCCTCCTCCGCCAGCCCGGCGCGTCCTCCCCGACTGCCCCGTAACCCAACTCACCTAGTTACAGGTCATTTTTCTTCTCATTGGATAGGGATCCGGGGCACTTTTGTCCTGAAACAGGTTTTCTCGGCACCGGGCTTCTTACCGGCATGTCGTGTGTCTTTCGAGTCTTCTTGGCCCAGATATGTGATATACGGTTTTTCTAGAGCAGGTCACCGGCGTCACAGGCTCTCCGCGGATGTATAAAAAGGCCGTTAGAAGACTGGGAAGGTAGGTGAGTCTCGACACAATCATTTGTGATTGGGCGAACGAGGAGGTAGGGAGTGAATGGGAGAGGGCAATTGTAGGACAATAGGGGTGACCTTTCAATGATAGGGTGGTGGTCACTGAGGTTGGTACAAGAAGCAAGGCTTTTCTCCATTAGCAAAACACCACCACCATGGTCATTCCATTTTTTCAAAGCAATCAATTATTGATACAAAGTAGAAGCGTGGGTAAAAAAGCTTAATCTGAAAAGTACTACTAAAGAATGAATAAGAGGTTAGCATGGGAAAAATGTAAAAGACAGTGAAATCTCTTGAAAAAAACTCAACTAGAGATTCACCAATGAGAAATTGCATCTCTAGGCAGCCTATAACTCAACAAGTAATATCAGCATACCAAATCATCAAGGTCACACCTAATCCAACCATAAACTGCACTCCTATCAATGGGTCACTAGCAGTTGAGTGGCAACACCAATAAAGGACTATGGCATCAGATCATCTCGATTGTCTAGTCATAACTGCAGCTCATAAACTGCATATCCATCAGATTGTAGCCCTATCATCTCTGAAACTACTGAAACCACTGGCTAGTTAAAAGTGAAATCAAGATGAGGAGAGATGAAAAGAGGGACAACATGGCACATTATGCTTGCCAAGGAGTAGCTTGTTTTGACCTCCTGCTGGGTGGAATAGATTCACATGAGTGGATGATACTTTTAGAATTGAATACATTCACAGCGATACCTAACTGTTTCCAAATCTCCAGTATAGTGAAAAGATTTATCAAGTATGATATAGAGAAAAGTAAACTCTGATATTTTCTGGTGGTGGAAAAAATAAAAAAATGGGCTGTAACTCGAAGCATCGATCACAAGACATTGGGTTGATTTCAACACAGCTCTAATGCTACCACCAACCACCCTCTTTCTTTTATCCGAGTCTTGACTTAACCCATCCCACGCGAGACCTTTGGATGGCTATCTTGTTAGCGAGCATAACCCTGGTCAAAGTGTGATTGCTCATATTCTCTGAGAGCATCATCGAGGGGAGTTGTTAGTCCCGTGCACAGCAGCGCCCGGTTTTCAATCGCCATTTCATTTTTTGCTGCCACAACTGGTGCATAGACCATCGTGAACTAGGAGCGGGGAAACCTCTACCCTTCCCCGAAGTAAGGCGAACCGCCGCCGGCTTCGCTCAGCCCGCCATTAGCCTAGCTAATTGCTCTTCCCGATCGAAAAGTTATGCGGGAGATCTTCCCGTGCGGGAAGCGGTCCTCCAAGCGGGAGCCCCCCACACTATTCCAAATCACATAAACGCATACCTCGCGTTTGTGTGACCTGTGGGTTATTATCCAGGTATTGCGGGGCAGCGGTAACTGCCTGGATCCCACTTTTAGGTAACTGTGTCCGAGGTACTGGTGCCCATGTTAAACGACTTTCTATGATGTTGAGAGATTTTCCTGCTGGGTAGCCTAGGTTGTGGGGCCGATCGATAGTCAAGGTTTCAAATGGATCCCTCGATCGAGGTCTCGGGAAAAATACTGAATCGAATTCCTTCGGCCCAATTCTTTCTTTCGCGAAGGAATTTACTCAGAACTTAATCAAACCACCTTCTCCATGATGAAAGCATTCCGTATCCACATCGCCACTCACATTGCCGAGATGGTCAAACCTGAAACTAGCCTTCAGTATACTTGTCCCAGGAAATAAGTACTCCTGTACACAGAAACAGGGGTCGTGAATTCGTATGGGCGCTCGGATACGCAAGGATTTGTTACCACATATTTGCGGATCCCTGTTCCCGGGTACTTATTGCTTGGGACAAGTACCTGTGATCATGAGCGATAACTCGGGCGGATGTAGGAGGGTAGCATCCGGCAAACAAGGAGTACCGTATCCGTAGTTCCCCATGTTCCAGCATCGTACTCCAGCACAACACCTCCAAAAAAGGGTGGTTCATGTTTTGCTTTTTTCGAACCCCCACTTCGCCTTCATCAAATTTAGTCAACCCACCAACGCCGCATTTCCTTTCTTAGAACCATTCGGGAACTTGGCGTTCGACTAGGAACAGAGAGAGTACTGTGCGAGTAGTATTGGTGCTGCTGCAGGCAACGCCAACTAAGCAAGAGGGAAAAGTTTCAGCCTCAATTAGCTCGGACCGAACCCACGAACCATTCAGTTGATTTGGCTCGGGGAAAAAATAGGCCGCTGTTCGAATGGCCTGGGGGCTATGTGTGTGTAAGAATCGGTTCGCAAATTGCCTTCTACCGCATATGGGGAGACACATCATGCCATCTTCTTGATTCCTGGGAAGAAGCCTCTTTCGCTCCCGATCGCGGAGGTAAGGTAAAGTGAGTTGGCTACGCCTGTACCTCCGCAAGTGGAGTGTGTTCAAGTAGAGTGAAACCAAGGGGAAAGAGAAAAAAACGAGCCTATTATCCGTGCGTAAGTGGTTGGTGCGTAAGGACACCTAGTGAACAGAGTTTGTGTGATAGGGGTCTTGCGGAAAATACATGTAACTTAAAGGTTATACTCGGCGCTCTCAGAGAAAAACGTTTGCTGAGCTCTGGAACCAGCCCAATCCACTTGGCGGGCAACGATGGACCTGGAAACAGTTCAAGGATACCATACCTCACACAACGGCAGTCAAAATTCTTTGAGATTAACCTAACATGGCGAGCCCCAACAGTTCGCGCTAAAGGATCACTTTGAGTGTTTCTCCCGGATGCTCATAGAAACTAAAGCTTTAAAATAAGTGGAGGCGGTGGAACTCTTTCGGTAAATCAATAATCCGAGAGGTATGCTATGGCAGAACCAACAGTTTAACATCCTACCGTTTCATTAGTTAGCAAAGTGTATCAAACCAGATTCACGCCCGCCAGATTTCTACCTAAATCAAACTATACCTCAACCCCTTGAAGGTTGAAGAACACATGGCCAGTATAAGTTCACTATTTGTAATCCTGGTCTTGCTGGGCCTGGTGGTGGTAATGTTAACGCTTTTAGATATATCGTTGGCACCAAGATAACACTGTTTCCTACTATCGTAGTGCAAAGGGCCTCTAGCTGATATCGTGATATCCGTAGGAGGGAATGCATACCAACAAACCCATCCACTAGCCTCAATCCTGCGATCCATCTGCCCTACCCAAACTCTCCCAGAACTAACGAGATCAATCAATTGACAAATAATTAATGGGTGGCCGTGGCTGTAGAGTGAGCGGTAGACACGTTTCGAACTGGTAATAACTCGTGGAAGATGAAAAGCATTTCCAGGAACCTGGGTACTGGAAGTGGCTATGATATTAGAGCAGCCGGGCAGGAGTTATAACAAGCGTTCAAACCTTTACTCAGCGAGCTTATCGGTGACGACCGCTTTCCAATCTACACACTCCACAATCCCCGCTCGGACCCCAGGTTCACTCTTAGATGGCCAATGGGTTATGAGCCCTCTGGGCAGATCCAAAACCACGCTACAGCCAAACCATACCCCAGAAGACGACAGGAAGCGCCAACTACATGTCCCACATACCGCGAGACGAGACAAGATTGCTCCAGCGAGCCAGAGGAAAATGGCATCATCCACCCCAGTGAACCCACCGAGCGGATCCAAAGCTCGGGAGGTCTGCCCAAGTCAGGAAACCCGAGCTGGTTTAAGTTTGCCCCCGAGCTACCCCCAGTGACCAATGATAAAAATTCCCAGGACTATTCCAGTATCCGAAGTCTGATCCAGAAACAACCGAGCAGCACCAACGGCGTTTTTATAGGGAAAATCCTTCGGGTATATGGTACTCATCAGGAGTCGCCTAGTTGGTGCGCCGCGGCGCACCACGTTCGTCGTCAGAGGCAAGTTGATGGACTATGAAGGATCTGAGGAACACCCGGTGGTGTTGCCTGTGTTTTGATAGAATTCTCCCAGTGAGATTCTTGTACCGCACACTCGCAGCAGCATGTGGAAGGCTGTAATGGCCTTTTATTGGTTGTGATAACCATACTGGGTGTGGCACCGGTGGTGCTCGCGGGGAAAAGTCTGACTTCCCAAGAGCTCATAGTGTATGATAGAAACACTGTTAGATGATAGCACCGTAACTTGCGGCACGATACTGATAATATTATTAGAAAAGCTTCCTCGCACGGTAAGGTGACATGAGACCAACAGGATCGCGGATCGCGGGTTGGTGGGGGGTGAAGGAGGGGGATGTTGGCTATGATACTACCCGCTTGGCAAGATCAGCCCTACGAGAATCAAGATCCCTCAGGTAAAATTTATCGTTCCTAATTATACGCAAGGTCGGGAATTCGTCTAAGAAATTCTGCCTGCTACTCTAATACTGCTGTGCTCACTAGAATACTGGAATTTGTGTCGTATGATATGCGGTGCGCAATAGGGTAGAGAGCCCACTCATTAGGATTGAATCTTGGAAACTCTTGGGATCTATGATATGGCACCGGTATTGGTAATCCTCAGAATTTGGTCGATATACTAGTCCAATACCAGTATAATTTGAGAATCATCTTAGTGCGAAAACTCTCCAACTTCCCCATTTTTACGAGTAACAGATTTGTTGATTTCTTTCTCATTTTCATGACCTGGTGTTCACTTGGGAACTTATATGAAGAGTTTCAATTTTCACCCGCCCATTCACAGGCACGGTCTTCAATCCTTAAATTCACATGCTGCGCATGGAGGATCCGCTAATAACGCTCTCTCAAACCCTCCTAGGTTTTGATTGCCTCAAAGACTGGGGAGAGATGATAGTCGCTATCCCTACTCTCTCTTCCTTGCACGCCCACCAGAGTTTCCGATTCCGAATTTGTTTCTCCTTTATCCCCCCTTTTTTGAGAGGGAGGGAGGGAGAGATTTTAGTTCCCCAATCAATCAGGAAACATCCTAATGCCGAATTTCCCCATCCAATAACGCCTCTATGCAAGTTTGTGAAAGTGCGGAGATATGATAGCATCTCAAGCAAAGGACAGTTTTTCCCTCCGCTTAGATGCATGTTTGATGTGATTGGCCCTCATTCTGATAGTAACAGAAATTTGAACTCCCCGCATCCTTTTTTTATTCTCAATGTTTGTTCTACTGATGATTGTGCTATCAAGACTGTATGTCTGGGTATCATGCAGGTATCCCCTAAGTTGTTGTCAAGCAGTTTTTTCCTGGTGATACAATACTGATACGCCCACAGATTGTTTGGAAATTTTTAATGATAGATTCCCCCAATCGCAAGACTACTTACGTTAGTGGCACGGAGGGGGGGGTTAACCTTCGCTGGTTTGCTCTCCACTCCCTTTCATATATTCCACGCTGACAATAAGTGGTTGGAGACATGAACTAAATTATTTCGACACCTTTTTTCGGATTGGCCAAGTTGTTTACATCCCATCACAGATTATCACGATCTAGCATAGACCTTCCACATTGTGCCTTCCGGCCCTGGAATTAGTATGGGAATCATGAAGAGATTGTAGGCCTTTGGCTCATGCATCCACACTTCAAAATGCTAAGCAAACCTTGCGATTCAGGGCCAGCGGCGCGAAAGATCCCAACTCTATCCATGCCACGCGTTTCCCCATTGGCGTTCGGAAAGCATCCTCACATCCGGGAAGTATAATACCCTTCATTCGAAACTCTTTACACCCCATTCCAATTCTCAATTCCCAGCCCCCATGATCCTTAGGATATGCTATAATCCCTCAGAACTAGCAAAACAGTTGGCAACGTTTGGCACATCATACCCCGCTGCAGGCATATTCGTTAGCGCTATGCAAGCGGTACTTCATTCCGGTATGAATGGGGTTTGTAAACTGTGAGTTTCGAAGGATTGCTATATCAACCGCGCATCCTTTGCCTAGTGCTGACGGTGATTCTCTCTCCGATCTCTAAAGCTCCGGGTGGCGGTAGTTATTCATCTCCAACAGCATCATGACAGTCGTCACTGCTTTGGCTGGATCCTTCCTCCCACTGTATGGCCCCTCAAACTCACAGGCAGACCGCAGAGAATAGGATGGAAAGAATTGAAAGAATTGTGCCCACGGGATTAACACTAGAGAAGATAGGGAACATTTAAAACTTGACCCCTGTGGATATCCACACTTGCTTACCCGTAAGCACTGTTTGGGCACCTTGGTCCCGAGTCGTTAGCCCCCGTCCTGGGATGGTTTTCGATCGAACTCAGCACTCCAAGGGCAGGACACGGTTTTAGTCTCGAGATTCTAATGGTTGGTATCCCCTCTTCCCGAGTTTAGGCAAGCAACTACTGAATCTGTTTTTTTTTTGAGAATCCTGTTTGCATTATCTCCTCGCGCATGACTTCTAACCCGACCACACTGATCCCATTGGGTCATATGTCCTCCAAATGGTGGCTATGTTCTTTTTCGCCCACATTCCAGACAAGACCGTAGGGCCTTGTCGGTTGGTGACTATCCAGTTTATGGCAGCTATAGTGGGCTGCATCATTCTGTCTACCTAGCTGTCCAGCTCCTCTCGAAAAAAAATGACCGGTTTCCACCTTCTCCTTCTGGGCAATCTCGCAGGTTCGATCCTCGCTGTACGTTGCAAACCCGGCTATCCTAAGTACTCGTATGGTTTCCACGCTTGCTAGTACTGATATCCTAGGCCCAGTTGGCAGGAATCTGTACTAGTGATGCAGAACAGAGAGCCACAACCATCAGTATAGCTGTGGCCTTTGTTTATGCTACTCATCCATTTGCGAATAGTATCTCCCAAGATATTCCTCACATATCATCCTATGGGCTCACCCACTAAACTCCAAATAAATCTCCCATCTACCCCGCTCCAGAAGCACCTAATTATCTAGTCGGTTACAGGGCCGCTGCAGTGTTCGGTTCTGTATGCATCTACACAGCTCTGGTCATAAGGAGGATGTGGAGACGAGATATGCAGGTTCTCCGCAAGGCCTCCCAGTCTCTTGATCAATTTCCATGCTCCACGGGTTAGCACAATCTCTACTTCCCTGACCTCTTCCCTTAGGAACAAAAGCAAACAAGATAGTGAAGCCACTCAATTTCGGCAAGACAACATATTGAAATAGTCCGACATTGTTTCCCCAGGTTTTTAGGTAGCCCCTAATGAAATGATTGCGCCGGTGAGGAACACTTCCTAGGCTGCGTTAAGTCGGGTGAATTTCAAATGTATATATCTTGAAATTCACGGTAGGTCCCTGTGAGGTTCAGTTTCGTCAAGGTTAGACGCGCGCACAACACTCGCAACGATCGATCTTTGTTTCTAGGTGTGCACGCAAAACTCAGGTTCTAGTTGGAAATAGCTCCAACCCCTTTAGTATTCCCTGGCGTAGCGACGCATCATTAACACCAGGGTACAAGTGCGACGTGTCATGGGAGAGAAAAAACTTGATGTCTTTCATTATCTTGACGCGATTCGCACACTGCATTGCTAAGTTACCATCTCGATATACAAACACATGCCACTTTACGCCCCTTGCTCTAGAATAACCTTTTCGCCTATAAAAAAAATTAAGGGCAGTGACATGTTGATCTATTTGTTAACTGATTTAGGTCTACCTAACCATAATCACACACCCAAGATCAGTACGTACAAGTACTCGTACGAAACAGCTTACTGTGACACTAATACCGGTAAACCATCCTCAAGTTTCCTCTCTTGGAACTAATTACCCTGTTAATTAGCTTTTTTTTTTTCTTTCTTTTTTTTCTTCCACCTCTTTGATAAGATAATTTATATGACCTGTATCACCTTGAAGTTGTACGAAGGGGGTGGGAAAAAGTACTCGAGTATGGCGAAGTCTTGGCCGCCAAGCACAGTGATATTCTGTTAGCCACATTCGCCATACTTTCCCCGACCCCCTTCGTACATAAGGCTGCGAGATACTGTAACTCGAGTACTGTGCGAGTACTGTACCGTGGTCTACACATGTGCAGCCGTACCGTACGCATTGCATACTTCCTCCTATGATACGTCACTCGACTGGTCAGAGCTCGTTCATTCTGAACCACACCGACAGCCCTCTCTCTCTTGAGTCATCATGCTTTTCACCTCACCTCCCTCAGCCCACAGGGTCCATCGATCCAGGCACAGGCAGTATGATACATTTAGGAGGAAACTTAAAACATTTGTTACAGTATCATATCATACCTTTTTTAAAAATTGCTCTGCTCAAACCATCATAGCACGCTGCGACGCGAAGCTCGCAAAGACTCGCCACCTACTCCCCCCCATGGATAAACCACAACTGTATCACATGTTGTAATAGTAACTTAGCAGTACCCTACAAGTTGTTCGTAGGAGGTTAAAAAAAGGAAGAAAAAAGAAAATTGAAGGAATGTGAAGGAAGGGAGGGAGGAAGGGAGGGAAGAAGAGAATGTGGGGGAGGAGGGGGGGTGTGTGAAGGAAAGGAAAGGAAAAGAAAAAAACAAATCTTTTTCATACTTTGCTGGCAAACCAACCGCATACCCTTTTCGACCGGCGCGAGTGAGGTCTCATGTGCCCGAACGAGCTAACTTAACTTACTGCCTAAACATACACGCACCGCACACCCTCTCACTCTCACTCTCTTCCTAGTCTATCAGTATGATACTCGTATTATCAACTACGGTAACCGAAGGGGAAAAAAACCGGTCAAAAGAACAACGAGGAAAGGATACTGTACTGTATCAAATCCCCAAACTAACCGACCAACCAATCAATCATTTATTTAAAATATCTTACTCTCTCTTTTTTTTTTCCTTTTTTTTTCCTTTCGCTTTCGTTTTCGAGTTTTGGAGGGAAGAATACTTGTACTTGTAGAAAAAAATGTGACACATCTCATAGTTGGGTACGGTAACTTGGCAAACCACGCCATCTGAGAATTAGAATTGTACATTTTCTGGCGGCATAGTTTTTTTTTTTTTTTTTTTCTTTCTTCCTCTTCTTCTCTTTCTTTCTTTTTCCCTCCCCCCTTTTTTTTCCCTCTCTCTTTCTCGCTCCTTTGGAAGGGAGGAAGGGATCCGGGGAATGAGGGGTAAATCACCGCCGCCCGGTTGGCGGAATGGGTAGTAATCACTTTAGTCTCCTAGTATCATAACTGGAAAATTGTGGAAAAGTAAAAAAAATTAAAAATCGATTCGATGATATGTTCCTGAAAGTAGGCTGCCAAAAAGAAATTATTCATGAATTTCTTGATCCTAGCGTGTTCGAAACTCCTTTTTTTTTTTTGTTCACTTTTTCGTTTTCCGATAATAAGTAAAAAAAACAAAGTATCATAAGTTAGGTTTTCAAAAAGGCCTGCCTGCCAGCAAGGCTGGGAAGATGAATAAATGAATAAATAGATCGTACGCATTATGATAGTGACAGACATGGAGAGGAATGGAAGGGAACAATTCACCCACCCACCCACCCACGCGTACGCGCACATGACTCCCCGGTTGTGATGTTGTCAATGGTTGAGGAGGAGGGTGAGAAGGAGAGTGAATAGGGTAATAAAGGTTTTTTAGAAATCAAACACTAAGGGTTGGTTGGTAAAAGAGAGGCCATGGATATGAATAGAGGGAGAAAAAAACACCGGCTTTACCAACATGACTTGAGAGAACATTGGAAAACGAAGAGAAATCGGAACAACTACACTTCGCAAAAAGGGTTTGTTTCGAAAAGGGAAAGATGGAAAAAGGAGAAGAAGAAAAACACACACGCATATTCCATCCATTTCACCGAACCAAGACACCCGGTCTGGAAAGAATATAAAAAAAGCGAAACGGAAACGGAAACGGAAACGTCAAAAATTCAATGAAAATTTCGTAAATTCGTAGGGATGCACCCACTTCTCCCCCCTCTCTCTCCCTATTGTTTTTGCCTTGATGCGTAGGAAGGAAGGAAGGAATAGAAAAGAGGAAAAAGAAGACTTCTCTTTCTTTCTTTTCCCTCTCTTCATTGCCTTATTATATTTTTTCACTTATGGGGTGTTGAGGTCGATTCCGCAGTAGCGGCGAAGGGCCGACGAAACATCGCTCGAGGTGCATATAGTCAATCTGGTAATCTTTCCCTCGTTGATCCCCCGGACGGACAGTTCGGGAACCTTGGTGACCCCGAAGGAGGCGTTGATGTCAGCGAGACCTGGGGCGTTCAGGTCAATCGCGAGGAATGATACCGCATGAGTGCGGGGGTTCCGGGACACCTCTTTAATCGCACTGTTTGGATGGAGGTTTTGTTAGCTTTTGGCAATTGAGGTGGTGGTTGATGGTGGTGGTATAAGATGGAAAGGTGGAGCGAGTTGGTGGATGGGGAAGGTATCATACTTGAGCGTATCGACGCAACATGGGAGTGGGGCCATGTAGAAGTAGAGCACAACATATTCGAAGCGCTCGTCTTGTAGGTGTGTGGTCAGCGCCACTTGGTTGTCAATCTGGGTATACATTTTGTCCGAGGTGAGGATATAGGTGAGGATGTGATAATGGGATGGAAGTAGTTGATGATGTGGAAGTCGAAGGTAAGGAAGGCGGGGAAGGCGGTGAGCCTTTATATCTCGCGATTGAAGAATAAGAAGGCGTAGGATAGTTCAGTCGAAATTGAGAGTCTTTTCCTTTATTTTCTGCTATACAGAGCGAGAGAAAGTCGAAACCAGGACGAAGGGGGGGGGGGATTTATCATTGTCCGATCCGGTGTACTAACGGCCATGTACACAACCTATCACTCACACTCCATCTTTCCCCCACACATCAACTCCCATCCACGCATGGCACGCACGCATAGCACGTCTCTCTCCCTCTCTCCACCGTTTCTCGCTTCCCCCCGATTCACTCGCTCACCCGCCCACTCGCCCGCTCATCTAATCACCCAGTAAGTTCAGTTCTTACCAAGCCAGAGAAAAGCAATGCAGCCATCTTAGCCAACTACGTCGGCAGCGAGAGACAAGAGGGGATAGAGAGAGGGAAGGAGGGAAAGGAAAAAAGGAAAAAAAAAGTATAAAAAACGCACGCCAGATGTTGTCCTGCATGATGTGTCTGTCGTGTTGCGAATACCTCAGTTTCCATCACTATCACCATCACCCCCTCCCCTTTCCCTCCATAGATCCCCAACCTTCTCCGCTCCCTTCTCTCTAGGGATCACCACCAATAGAAGCAACACACATTGGCCAGTAACTAAAAGATTCCGTAAACAAAGCTAAACAATAGCACGGGAAGGCAGAAAGAGGGCTGAAAAAAAACAAATAACCTAGCTTCTTACTCGTACCCACTAGAGCACACATACACGCACACAAAACACACGAGAGAGGAGAGGGGGACGGAACCAGAGGGAATAGAGATAGGGAGTGCAAGAAGGCCCTACGGATAGACATGACATATGATACTTTACCACGCGAGTGGGTGTTTGTACCCTCACCATATGGGCGGGTCGAAGTGTTCATCGACCAATCACTATGTTGGGCGCCATCAGTAGTGAAGGTTACCGTACAACCAAACCACACCGATACAGTACCCCCGACTATCGATAAGGTGCCCACCTCCAACCTTCTGTCCACCCCCTCCTCCTCCTCCTCCTCCTCCTCCCCCTCCCCCTCCTCCTCCTCCTCGATCAATTCCTCCACCGCTTCTCGTGGACGGACGGACGGAGGGAAAGGAAGGCGGAAGGGAGTGGGGTGGGGGGGAATGGGGTCAGACCACCTTACAACTACACTACTGTGGCTGTTGTTCTTGTGCCGGATATTTAGATCACACGTATTTCAACGAACTTTCCATCCTATCGAAACCGTTCCTGTCATCATCCAGTATGAAGGAAAGGGGGAAAAAAAGGGGGGGGAGAGTACCCTGATCATCACAGGGGTTATAGATCGTCGGATGTACAGCAAGGATAAAAAATTATCATCATTACCATCGTCATACATAAAATAACAATGAGGTACCCAAAACGAGTAAAACCTTCTTAACGGTTTCATGACTGCTTTCCCCATCCTTAATTTTTCGCATCATCGACGCTTTCCCTTCTGCCCCGACGAATGTGGCGTGTATGTCGTGGTTAGGTTGGGTCATGTCGCGCTTCAGTCGACATGTTGGATGATGAAAGGAAGAGAAATAAAATGATGAATGAACAGCCTTGTAGGATATGATACCAATAAAAGTTTATCGAAATAAGGGCTGAAAAATTTATAATAATATTACCATAATAACAATAATTATAATAACAATTACCGGTATGATGCCGGTATTCCCCTAACAAAAATATTCCTTCAGCGGTCACCGAGGTGGGGCCCTGCCCCACAGATCTCGGCGAAATTTGGAACGAAATTTTTTTTTTTTTTTTTACCGCGCTATATTATGCAAAGCACACCGGTATTGACTTTGCAACCGATACTCGAGTAGAACCTGGTTAACTCGTATCCTAACCCGTATTCAGTGACAATGATTGGATAGACAGCATTAAGAAAAAATCGGTACCTAAACCCCCTCTCCTCCTCTTCAGCCCTAAAACCTAATACCTTCTAGCGGGAATATTAACAGCAAAAAGTATACGGAGAAAGATGAAAAAAATGAAGGGAAAAAAAAGTGCTTGTTTACCGACCCCCTCCCCCCCCCCAACAAAGGGGTTTTTACCAAAGAAAAAATATCGAATAAAAGCGGCGTGCTGAACAGGGTCAAGAAAGTCCCGCGTGCAGCACCCTCCCCTCACCATCATCGAACAAGGCTGGAGGCGAGGTGATGGCAGTATGATAGCAGTCAGCAGTAGGTTTTACCTATCATACCAAACGGCATGAGTGTGAAAGGCAAGCCGTCACGTTCGGGGTACAGTACAGCAACAGGGGCAAAAAGGAATGGTTAGGGTTTATTGGACTTGAAAGGATTGGATGAGACCCCCGTCGTTGAGCCTCTACACCCCCCCCCCTCCGGTGGGCTATCATAAAAAATCCTCCCCCGAGAAAAAAAAAAATCATTGGATGAGAATACGGCAAAAGGCGGGCGAGGTTGCGACACTTAAGGAGGGGGGGGGGAACATGATGGAAGGTTTGATTATGTCCTTATTCCTCTCTCCCACTTATTTATTTTTATTTATTTCTGAATAACTTTTAAATAAATGTATGTACGGTAACCACTCGAAAGGGCATGCATGAGGTGGAATGTCATCATATACGGTTATCATAAAATGATTGCTCCCTATAAACATGGTGCCCGCGAGTACCTACTTGTCTCTTCTTGAGGCTTAAAAGAATGTGGTAGGGAAGGGGCGGGAAGGAGTTTCACGAGTCTTCAACATCATATTTTCCTTTTATTTTCCTTTTATCGTACATATATATATATATATATATACACTTATGATATTATAATATTGGTCTTTTTTTTCTTTTCACTTTTTCTGCACAGAGGATATCATAGCTGGAATTGGGAAATCAGAGGTACAGCATGTTGGGGAAATTACGAAGCCCTTTGCATGATATTCTAGCTGCATTTCTCGGGGGAATCTATGATATGTTGTTGATCTCTTTTTTTTTTCCTATCGCTTCTCTCGCTTACTGCTGTTGGCAATGGCTCTAATATCCTTTAGAGTCCCTGCGGTATGTCAAGTTACAGCTGCAGTAAGTTGTGAGGTACTGTACCGGCACATTTTGTACGGTCTACCATGAAGGTGATAAGGCTCTGGACCAGTCTGGGGTTAGAATAGCTTTACTGGGCGCCGGTACCTGTACTCGTACAAGTACAGTACGAGTACTCGAGTATAGGTAGACTATGATACTTGTATCATATCATACCAAATACAGCGAAATGAGCCTCAGATCACTCCCTGAACGTCATTGTGGCGCCCTCAGGATCGCCCACAGGGTTTTACGGAGTAGACAACGCTACGGTATCATACTCACGGGTCTCTTCTAGCCTTTACCACCGGATACCGAGAACCCCTCAAGACTCACAACAACCCACGCCTGGCGCAATCCGAGTCCCTTTGAAAGAACCCCCCAGCATTCCCACGCTCCCCCGGCGTCTCCAAGCGCACAGCACCCACACCAATACGCTTCGATCCAAACCACCCCTCCTCCCCGTTGCCGACCTTTCTTCCTTAATGTCACGGATTGAGTTAACCCCCAAGACAAAAAAGCGATTCCCATTTCCAGGTATGATACCTTGCCCATCAATGCCAACCAATTCCCTCAAACGAGCAGAACTCATTCTACGTCAGCACGCTAGCTAGCATGGCACCAACCCCTTACAGATCCCGCAACGTTTCTTCCAAAGGCAAGAACAGGACCCCTTCATCACCACCATCATCACCAGATCGCTGAGTGAAGAGAAGGATAAGAAAAAAAAAAGAGGAAAGAAAAAGGAAAGAAAAACCACCAACCTTGCCCCCCCGTTTGAGAACACCAGAAACAGCTCTGTTCTCTATACCAAACAACAAAGTCAGAAAATGGCTGCGTCACTCTCACAAATCGCACCGGCGCTTTTCGTCTTCTTCTTTATCGGGGTACTCCTCGTTGTGGGATTTGTCATTGCTGGAAAGCTTCCGCAGTGGAGAGAGCGCAAAGAAGCGGCTTGGCGAGAATAATATCGACCTACTCCCAGACGGCCGCGTCAAGCTTGGGATAAAGAATGTCTCACACGAGGAATATATGGACCGGATGCAAAAAGTAATTCGTCCAGCTCTTGCTTTATTATTATTATTATTTTTGTTTTTATTTCCTGATTTTATTCCTTGACACGAACAGTTTTTCCCAAGTTAATCAACCCGTTGTGTTGATGTCAATTGTCTCCTCTTTTTTTTTTTTTGCTTTCTTTTTCCTTCCCGAACGTAGTTCGCTCTCCATTCAATCCCCCCCCCCTTTTTTTTCTTTTCATTTTTGCTTCTTTCCTTTTCTGCCCGATTGATCCGCAAACCAGCACTAACACACCGCACCACCCCGCACACCAGGGCATTTGTCGGGGCTGTGAACAATTCACACGCGAGTCTTCCGAACAAGCGATCCACTATTCCTAGGTGCGTTGAGCAATGTGCTGTTGCTCTCAGACGCGCGTACGACCAGCTAACTATCCATCGATCGCAGCTCTAACTTACCATCTGAGCAGCCCAGTTTTACTATGGGGGGACTATTAGCTCGTATCCACGGTTCTTGAATGAAATAAAGTCAACGCTGGCAAACGTGGGGAAACATAATGAACAACAAGCAAACATTGAATGTATTGTTGTGTCACTCGTTCCCTTTTTCACTTGTTTTTTCTTTTTCTCTGCGTGGGAAATAGGAAGAACAAGCGCAGGGAAAGAGAAGAGAAGAAAAAAACATTCTATTTCGAGCCACATAATTATCAAAGAGATGAGAGATGCCATGATGCTGTCTTCCCCAAATATCGGCATAAGTACCGAATTCACGGCACATGCATCAAAAGGGTTCTATTTATTTGCTGAATTTTTTCTCATAGGTGGTGGGTGGTAGGTGATGAGTGAGTTTCCGGGGAAAGCAAGCAGGATCACCATAATACTACAAAAATCCCCCCCTTCCCCAACCACGTTGTCCCATAGGAAAGTTACCAACAGCGGTGCCGATAAAGGAGAAAAGCTGCGCACGTTACCCAGGGTTTGGCTTGACTCGTATGTGGGTGGGATAGAAGGAATAATGCTCGAGTATTTACTGGTCTACTGCGATAGGCGCATATTACAATTCCTCCGGTTGGTAGAACAAGCCCCGATACTCCCCTTTGATCTGATCACGCGCAGAGAGCACGACCTCAGGACCCCCCATGCAGTCACTACGCCATACCGGTATTTCTCTCCGGAGCTCTGACCTTTATTATGCATCAATATACCTTAGCCCCCAATCTCAACAGTAACTTGTCACTCTTTCACCCCTTCTCACCCTCTCATTCTCAGCCCCCTCCATCCCCTAAGCCGAGTTGAGTCAGTGCAGCTCGCTCGCTCAAGGTAGAGGGATCTTTGATATGATAGCGATATCAGGGGCAGCTATACATGATATTAGGGCGTATTATATGATACCGGTACCCTAGCGTATATATCTGCCCCATCGCCTAAGATTTCCCCAACCTATGCATATATACGTACAGGTACATGTACTGTGCTTACATACTCAGCAGATAGCATCAGTAGCGCAGAATCACAAGCACCTGTGACGTTCGTAAAGAAAAAAAGAAAAAAAACTGACTGCTATTACATACCACAAAAATTCTGAGGCTCTAGCCAATTTTCCCCAGTATGCAATAGCAGCCCGTTTCACAAACGTCACGACACCACGAGTGATTGAACAGTCTGCCGGTAAGGTCTAGTATGATGTTTTTTCTTTCTTTTTTTCTTTCTTTCCCGTCTTTCGGAGAGGTTGAACAACTCACTTTTTTTTTTTTACAGTCCCCGTGTTTCTCACACACACCTTTTCCCAGAGAAGGAAATTTGGGACCACAATATATACTCGTATACCCGGCGCACGGTTCAATTGCTAGTATTTGAGATTTTCTATGTAAATTTAACTGTGCGGCACGGTGACATACGCTAGTTGGTAATTTATATAATAAGTTAGGTAAAGTGTCAATGATCGCTCGTACCTACATACCGGTATGTGATGCTCAACCCTTCCACGAGTTGCAGAAACTCATCAGAGACCTCGGGCGAGTTGGAAATTATTAACCACTCCTTTTTTTATAGTTAGTTAGTTGGTCTGTGACTGTGGCCCCGATGACACCTGGTTAGTTAGCTCTTGGCAATGTGGAGGGAGACCTGGCGGGATGCTTTCTTATGCATTTCCGACCAAGTCGGAGGTCTTTCTTTCTTTGTTGGTTCCGCTTTTCTCCGCTTTTTTTTTTTTTCGCTGGCTTTTGTCCCTTTCATTCTGCCCGGCTCTCTGGGGGGATGCCTCGTTGTTGTCGGGGGTTTGGACAGGAGGAAGAAAATGTTTGATTAGATGGGGTATCAGATCATCGGATCGTGCCTTTCGCTAACTTGTACTGTTACTCGAGTAAAGTACATAATAAGAATATCAATATTTATTATACGCTACTTGCACAACAGAATACGCACTCCTACCGTACTGGTCCCCGGTCGAGTCCGACTCCGAAAGGCTTTGTGCACTGTGCACGGTATTGTACAGTACAGTACTAGGTCAAATCGTTTCATCCGATCAGTGGTAATTGAACACCTCAAAAAACCCCACCCCACCCCACCGATCAACCACCCCTCAACCACAATGCCTTCTGAAAAGATCGGCCATCTCTTAGACTTTGAGAAAGGGCAAATTGTTGCTCTGAGAAAAAAAGAATTCTCATTTGTTGAAATTGGAAAGCTCTTAAACTGTTTAAAGAGTATAGTTCTCAGTTTTCATAAGCGTTATCAAAAGAGGGGTGATGAGAAAAACCTTCCAGCACCAGGAAGACACAAAATTATCAATAGCAGAACCTACCGCTGCCTAGCCAGAGAGTCCAAGAAGGCACACTGCCAAACCCTGTCAGAATTGTGCAATGATATTGCACTATATGCCTCTCTGAGTACTATCAAGAGAGCTTTGGCATCAGTTAATATGAAGAAGTGGAGAGCAAGGAAGAGAGCTCTTCTGGAAGATGAGTATGCTGTTAAGAGATTAGCTTGGAGTATGGAGCATAAGGATTGGACAAAGAAGCACTTTGAGGGTGTCATCTTTAGTAATGAATGCATGGTTGAAAAGGTTAAAGATCCTAAGGGTATTTGGGTATTCGGAACACCTGAGTAAAAGTTGGCTAAAAATAAAGGTCCTCTGATACCCATTTTTGAGAAGAGTGTGAACGGATTTGTATATATTGGAGTTTTGGAAAATGGTTTAGTTGATACCTGGCAGGAGGTGGAGGACACAGTTGGGGATTCTATATTTCAGCAGAATGGTGCAAGGATACATACTGCAAAGGATACTATGGCTTGGTTTGAGGAAAACAACATACAGGTTATGGAATGGCCACCCAATTCCTCTGATCTCAATCCTATTGAGCACTGTTGAAAGAGGGTAAAGGAAAAGCTACACCAGCACTTTCCTGATATTCATAAGACTAAGGGTGGTTGGTCCAGAAACTGTTAGAAGACATTTAGCAGAAGTTCTTAATAAGGTTTGGACTCATGATATAGAGGGGGATTTTTTGGAAAGGCTGTGGGAGTCTATGCCTAGGAGAGTGGCTGCTGTTTTAGATGCAAAGAGATGGTATACAAATTATTGATTTTTTATTCTATAATTTCACATGAGAATTTTCTTATATCTATTGAATCTCTAACTAAATTTTCACTTCATTCTGTGTAGTTGTGGTTGCCTAGGTGGTAAATTTATAGTGGTGGTGGAGTTGTGGTTGCATCGCCGGACGAAACGATTTGACCTGGTACTTTACGATATTGTATACTATAGTACTATTATTGCAACCCCCGCTTCCTAACTTAACACACTGCGCCGCACTGCAAATACAATAACAAACGTAATTCCACATGTCCCTCCTTCCAGCCCAACTAACCAGGCCTGCGTTGTTCGTGTGTACGAATCGTGCCTCGGCCAGTTCCTATCACCTAGTCACTTGCGTGTGTGCCTGCGTGCCTGCGTGCCTGCGTGCCTGCGTGCCTGCGTGCCTGCGTGCGTGCCTGCGTGCGGGTGGCGGCTGGCCATACAATGACGTCGGTGGCGGTGGTTGAACCCTTCGGCCGGGTTTGTACCTTTCTCCCCCTTCCCGATGCCGGTTTTTCGGAGGGGGGCATGTCTTGGCCAATTCTGTTAAGACAAGTGCCTTGTTTTTGGTAAAGTAAAGTGTAGTGGAGTAAAGTGAAGAGGAGTGCGGTTGCTTTTTGGTGGAGAACAAATGAATGAAGCCATTATGCCAGGCTAGATTGTGGTATTGTATTGTATGGTGTGGTATGATGGTAGACGTACAAGTTGTGTCGTTTCCGCTTTAAAGAAGGGAGGAAAGAAGGGAGGAAAGGAATGGATGGATAGATTGGTAATGAAAGGGAAAAATGGAAAAAGGCCGGCGTCCCTATTTATATAGTCGAAATTGGAAGAGGGAACGGGAAAAACGACAATATCCCGAGTCATGCTAAACGAAAACGAAGGGGAAAAAGATTCCGGATAAAGGTGCTCCTCTGACTAACCAACCACCTGACACCCGAAAGATTACAACTCTTCCCCGTACTCCATCAGAAAAATCACTCCCCAACCTTCTTTAACCCCTCCTCCTCCTTCTTCTTCAACTCCTCCCTCCTCCCCTTCTCAATCTCCCCATCCGCCAACCTAATCCTCTCCGCCTTCAACTTCTTGATAAACAAATCCTCGTTCATCTCCCTATAACCGGCCACAATCATTGTGAGCATGATGCCCAAACTGGGCAGGTACCCCAGCGCATAGACGTAAGCGGGGGAAGCATGTATAGACAATGGGTTTATGTCGGCCTCCCAGGAACACGCGATAGCGTAGGCAACGCGGACGAAGGCAAGGGTGATGCAGATTGGGATCTTGGCAGGGATGCGGTGGGATAGTGGCTTGTAGTAGTGGATGCTAACGCAGAATGAGAACACAATCACCAGGAGGGCGATGAGTGAGAAAACTGCGGAGGTGCGAAAGCGGGGGTCTGTTATGGCGGACTTGAAGCCTTTGCGGATGGGGTTCCAGGAGCGGAGGATTGAGAGAAAGAATGTCTGTTTGTTTAGTCAAGGTCCAACCCCAGGAGTTAAAGGGGGGCATACGAGAAATGCAAACAAGTAGAATACTAATGGAACATAAAACTCGATCTTAGATCGTCTATCCTCCTGCGAAAGCTTAAAAGGGCTACTCTCCATGATCTGTCGTTCTAGGAACGACCCCCAATGCCTTGTTGTCTCCCAAACGGCCGCAAGAGTTGTTGGGACCATAACCCAATAAAACAACACAGACAGGATGAACGGCGTGCCCATGAGGTAATCCCTATCGATATCAATAGCTGTGAATCCACTCATCATTCCACAAGCGCACGTAATCATCAGCCAGTACCACTGCCACCGCCTCGACACCAGCCGGAACCGTTTCTCTAGTGGTAGGTGCGTAGCACCGTGCTTGCGGAGGTGGACGCAGACAAAGACGATCACCACCGCGTAGAGCACCGCGAAGGTGATCCCTAGGGCCCCCCGGGTGGCAATGGGGTTGATGGGAGAGTCGCACTTGGTTCCATTAAACACACTACCGTTCGATGCTATCCAGGGCCTATAGGTATCGAAGACGAGGTAGCAACGGGAGCTGTTTGAGAGAGTGCCATTAGAGTATATTCCTTTTCAGGGTTAACCCACATTAGTTTGTTAGAAGTTGAGGGGAGGAGGGGGGGGGCAAGACCACACCATAATTGAATTCTTGCAGAAGTGTTTCGTTGAACACTTGACCCCCGAACTGAATGTGTGACGAGTTGAATGGTTTCGCCATTGCTGCTTTGTTTGCCAAAATAGCTTTCGTTTCGGTTTTAAAGGTCTCGTGTTTGCTCTGTATGTTTGTTTGCTGGCTGACGTGCTGACTCGCCGACAGCAGATGAGGAGGTGGTGCTCCAAGTCAAGTTATTATAACAACGGGGCCTTTAATGATCGGATACTCATCGCCCCGCGGGATCCAGTGCGACAGGTACAGTACTGTACTGTACAGTAATCCAGGCGGATAATTTGCCCCGGAGTACTCGTATCATACAATTCGGCACAATTCAGTACTAAGAGGATGGAGTAGCCGGAAACAAATGAAAATGAGCGAAATGGGGAGAAAGAGGGAGGGAAAAGGAAAAAAGTGAAAAATAAGGGAAAAAGAAAAAAAAGTGTCGCGCGGGTCCGGCAAGCGGGTTCCGGACCCGGTGCTAAATGCTGCCGTGGACCGTGGTTGTCCAAGACATTAGCGCAGTTTCCCATTTACACTTTGTCCGCAATTTGGTACCGGTATCATGCCTACTATTGCTAGGGATGGGGGGGGGGATGTTGAGAATCTTGAGGAGGCAGCTAAAAAAAAAAAAGGCTTGTATGATCTTGTAAAAAAGTCTTATGTTTACACAGCAATGGTACCATGCTGTAGTGTTTTTCCTCGGCATGGTAGAAAAAGTTTGAGTTTGTTAGAGCATAGTTATCATGCTCATGGGAGTTCAATGCTGTCTTCACGATTTAGGAGGGAAAAATGGCTTGGCAATTCTTGAAGGCCTAACTATCATACATTCTTTAGCGTTTACAGTGCGCTATCCCATCCAGGTATCATAATTCGCTAGGTGTCTGCCAGCAGCCAACCCTAACCTACCACCTCTTTTAACCTCAAAGGAAAACGAGAAGAAAACAGTTGGAAAGCAGAACCCCACTCTTCCTTCACATACCGGTGCTCCTACCCTCCTCCGGCTCTCGATAGCGGGCTTTCTGTTCCTCCCAGGGGAATTCGTCCAAATCTTGACCCACCATGAGGTCTGAGGAACTCGCTGCAGAAGTGACGGACCCGCCGCCGCTGGGCTGCGTGGTTGCGGCGGTGGGCGCACAGGTGTCATTTCCATGCCCTTGGGGCGGCTCCAATACCGGATGTCCTCTCTGTTCGGGGGCGGCTGGGCCGTCGTCATTGCTAGATTGGGGTGGTTCTCTAGTGTCATCGACTCCACGCCCCTGGCCGTTTTTAGACACCGGAGATCTCCTATGCTCGGAGGAGCTTGATTCGGGGCCTGTGCTACTGCCCCTACTCCTGCTGCTGTGGCCCAAGCTTCGGCGGCTTCGGCGGCGCCTTGTCTGCCTTCTTCGAACAATCTTGTCTGGTACCCTATTAACACTGGTATATATGAAAAGGAATGAAAAAGGGAATCAACATTCAGGCCTGGCCCCCAAAGCACACCCCCTACGCTCCCGGGAATGCGGTCTATAACTATCCTTGAGTGTCGTTTCTGTCTTGACGAAATGCCCAAATTTCTTTAAATGTTTTTTGGTGGCCCTAGCGTCTTCGAACTCCTTCTCACACATCAAACACTTTCTGTCGTCTTTTTGGGGCATTGGAAGAGGTATGCGGCAAACGCGGGTTTATCGGGATTTACAGGAAAGGAAACTGAAAGGCTAGGAGGAAGGGCTCACATTATATCTTCTTCTTCTTTTTTTCCCTTCTCCGAGTGATCAGATCACTGGAGCGGAGTGGATGAATGGGGGATGGAGGAAGGGTAAAGGCAAGAGCAGAGGAAACCTGAGCAGAGCAGTCCAGCTGGCAAGCCAGATTGTCAGTTGGGCTGGCACTAGTGCTGGGGGTGGGGGGAAGAAGCAACAAAAGAGACAATGTCATGGAGCTAATAACATGTGCGGCCGTCCGCGAGCTTGGGGTAGTTTTTCTTTTTTTTCTTTTTTTTTCTTTCTTTATTTCTTTCTTTTTTTTCTCTCGATTAAGAATCCCAATCAATAATACTACATCTACCTGGCAGACTACCACACCTATGTGATCGCAAAAGGTGTGATGGAAAAAACCTGCTACGTGATGAAACCACGGATATCAGCATTCATGGACATAGCTGTGAGTAGTAATCGCCGCCCAGATACAATGCAACTCACCGTCTTCCCCCTCCCGTCTCCCACTTCTCGCCCACTTGCCGTACTCCCCATCGACCTTATTTGTGGCGAGGGGTTTGGGGGATTTATTTGTTAAATGGAACAACGCAATTACGGAAATCGTTGATTCACATTTCTTGTGAATAAACGGCTGATAGTTGTATAGTAGTTCGATAGCGTGAAAATACGGTATTCTCTGGCACAGTACAAGTCCACTCACTATTTTACGCCGTAAATTACTTGCGCTGTAGGTCAGTGCCACTAACGATGTTTCTTTGCAGAATTGGTTGTAGGTAGCGCTTTAACAAAGAAACTATGAGCGTCATTCCCCTACAGGTGCCAGCTTTTCATCGAAATCACTCCATCCTCTAAGTGTGATACCCGTGGACAATATATACGGAATCCTTGCGGTATCATATACCGTTGATAGGATCAGCAAAACTTATAACCACGTATTTCGAAAATTACAGAGATCCTCACTATAACCCCCAGCTCTCCCTAAATGAGAAGAGAACATCCGGCAAATATTCTGGATGATAACAATGACATACCTGCAGCAGGAAATATACACCACCACGCAAACCCTACAAATGTATCCCACCTCAACCTCTTTCTCACCGAGGAGTAGTTGAGCCTCATCCATATAAACCAAACTAATATTATCTGACCTGGGCACCTACGGATGGTGCACACTAGTGCCGAATGGTGACCTCTCAGAATCCTGAGGACCAAGCGGTTTATTTGTTGTACAGTAGAGTAAGTTATGCCACCCCATTCCATGGATACTGTCATCCCACAAGTGTCATCCACTAACCCACGAACTACACTTCCGATGCGATGGGAGATACCATTTATCACAGCTACAAAAGTTTCGCAGATCCTTTACGCTATGTCATATGTCACAAGACACCTACCCATCAATCTATGGCACATCTACCTGCTCACTAATTACACCAATCTCCAATCAATCAGGAACCAGGCACAAACCCACCTCCGATGAAAAGAAAGAAAAAAGTGTTGGTGTAACCAAGATTCACACAGATACCTCCACCAGGGAAAAAAAAAAAAAGAGAAACACAATAATCAAACAGCATCATTCGCAGGGGCAGCGGCAACGGTTGGTCTAACCAACGGCCTTCCGGTAGTATTTGACGTGCCCCAAGCGGAAGCTGTTTAATAGGGATCGGGTTGACACAAAATACCGTTGCAGGTCGTGCACCCCTGTACATCATTTCTTCTCACTCGAAAAATGCAGGCGGAAGGGTTTGGGAAACAAGAGCCTCACAACACACACAACGGGCCTGTCCATTCTACAGCGAAAGGGCACATCGTAAGGCCGGCGGTATGGCAGGCTAGGCTAAATTGATCTACCTTACGAGGGAAAATACTTTAGGGGGTTTATGGCGGAATACCAAGTTGAGAAAGCACTACCCCGATGACATCGTCATTCCCACGAGGGAATTTTTCGCAAGCCTTGATTCAATTCTGCAATGGCTTCTGAATCGTTGACCGGAGCATGCTGGTAACTGATTCTATCCCTTCTGGAGCTTGGTGCTGGTGCGCTTGGCTGTGGGCTTAGCCTTATATATTTGCGAGAGCCTTATGCACTGCCATAATATTCCACCAATGGCTATACCCTTCTGCCTTCTTCCCAAGAAGATACCCAAAGTTAGCAACTTTTTTCAAATAACCAAGTCGATCATGTGCACAGGTACTCCTGTCATGGGGCTGAGATTGAGTCGGCGCAAGATTGAAGGTTCTGAATCAGCAGAGGGGCACGGGTGGTATTCCACAATAGTATCAAATTTTCTCACCCGTTCCCCAACTCCCCCTTCCCCTACCTCTTCGCACTCGATACCGCAGACGCCTCCAGCATGGAGTAGGTAAACAAAACAAAACAAAGGCCAGCTCTCTGCTTATACGAAACTCTTGCACGCAACGAACATTGCAATGCTGGAGGAGACACCAGTATTTTCCCGAGGCCGAAATAAATAAATAATATACTTGCAATTACCCCGCTGGCCAAAAGGTGAACCACTCAAAGCCGACAAACTCATTTCCCAACCCTCGGACTAGTCGGGCGATAATTTATCTTCGCTCAGCCAGATAGCAGCTAAGTTAGCACAGGAGAGAAGTAATCGGATAACCCAGGAAACATTGTTGGGAACGTGAGGCCAAGGGAGATTCTGCTGTTACGATGTGGCCACCCAAGCCGCTATGGGCACAATGCCTCGTATCGAAAACGTGCAATATTCCCACCTGCTCGCCGGTCCCCAGATCAACACCAAGTTCATTCATTAGCCCTCACTCGGGAAATATCATCGCCAGAAGGATAGGTATAACGATGGATTAAAGGGGCATGCATGAAGTTGAAGTACAGGGAGATTTCAGATAGCTTTGCTGGCTTTCATGGAATCCAGTGATGTTTATTTTGCTGCAAAAATCGGGTCAGCAGGTGTGTTGCCCACATGATCGCTCGATGAATCCATCTCCTCCTTTCTATCACGATCGGCAGGAACTGGAGGCGCCCCTGCTAACGGCGACCCCGGGTCGGGGGAAGAAAGCCCACTCGAATACTGGTCTTACCAGCGCTTACCCGATCCTACATATTTCCGGTGGCCATGGTTTTTTTTGGGGGGGGTCTAAAGCAACTAATTCCGTGAACGGGAATAATGACACAGAGAATTATTGAAGATTAATATCTGCAGAGCGAGTCTGCACACACACGAACCCTCCGATGCAAGAGAAGATGAAGGGGAAAAAAATCCTCGGAGTATCATACGATGTGTTGAGAAATTTCTTTGCAATTCATCTCCGGAAAACCCAGAACTCCCGGAAATCCAAAACCTCCGCTTTCTCAAAAACATCTCCAGCAGCGGCCAGGCCGTGCCACCTCCACCAGCCGTTGGAATCTCTACAAGCACCCTAAACAAGTATCATACAGCAAGGAATTCAAATCCCTAATGGTGTCTGCCCCTTCGTCTATCCTAACCACCTTGTAGTCCACGATGGCAGGCCCAACATGCAGGCACCCCTCTATGCCACGACAGAATAGCCGTCCTGTTATGAATTCAGCTAAAGATGAATGAGAGAACTTCATAGCTTCATCCTTACTCACTCGCCCCCAATACCCCTGCTGTGATCTTCCTGAAAGGGCGCAAAGAATCCAAGGAGCGGGGCAATATATTCCTGTCATATCCTACATATTGCTACTTTTGAGCGCACGGCCAGGGAGCCGATTAGCTAGATGCTCTACCACCCCAGACGATATTCGCGATGCAGATAAGGAAAACAACCCTCACACTCGGCCGCCCTCTAGCCTTCCGAAACCCAGGTTAAGCCTTCCTTTTTTCACCGAATTATTACTTTCCATCACCACCACCGCGCTATACTGAATTATTCGCCCTCCGGGGACGTGGAGACCAGTTTCTCACGGAAATGCGTGCGAATAACTTAACTTGCCATTCATTGTGGAAAAAAAAACCTCCACGCCCCCGAGAAGAATGGGACAACATCCACCTCACGACACCTCTGGATCTTGCATAAGTATATTAAAAGTGTCCCCCGCGCTATCCGGCTTAATTTGAGAGCTACTGGCCTAGACAGAATAATGACGCTGCTCCGTAGCAGACACTTCTAGCACTTGAACTGCGGAGCATGAGCTCGCCTGACCAGCAATCGAATCTTCCCTTCATCCCCTTTTCTTTCCTTTTTTTCCACTTTACCATGAGAAGTCCCCAACACCATAGATGAGAGTGATAATGTAACCCGGTGGTCCCCGTGCCACCCCCATTGAGCGCTAGTCGTAGATATGCGTATAGTGGGTATTGCACTTTAATAACACAATATTACATGAACCCTGCATGTCCGCTCGTGTCCCACGGTGACCTTAGTAGAGGGAGGGGGAGGCTGATCATCGTTTCTGGTAATGTGAGCAGGACAGGGTCACTGTGGGAATCATGATAGATTGGTTGCAACTGACAGGGCATGGGTACATGGGGGTGAGACGCCTAGCCACTGGTTAGGCCAGAATCGAAAGGCACACGGGAAGCCTCAGTCGATGTCGTCCCATAGCCACTGCGCACTATTCACGACTTGCACGCGGATCACGATACGGTAGTCCAGTCAAGGGGTTTGATCAAGAACCCCATAAAATTTCAAAAGATTTAGAGGTGTCGAATCCAACCAAATCCAGCGATCTACACACACATTTTATCCCTCATGCTTCAAGCCTAGAGCAATCCCTCAAACTTATTCTCCACCGCTAATACCGCGGGAACATGCTTCTGTCGGTTCCATCTGCAATTCGACCAGCAAGGGACGAGTGATAAAACATGTTCTGCGAAATTCAAGTTGGAAAATTGGCCTCCCAGACAGTTTCACGCCCCCTGACAGCCGGATACATGAGTAATTAGTGCATCCTTCTCCCTGGCAGGGAGAGCCACAAGAGTAGCGTAGGTATAGGCATCGTTGGTATTGTTAGGAGGGTATCATAACTCATCTTGCAGGCAAAGACCAGAAATCCAGGAATACATTTATTCATACTTCCTAACAGGAATATATCCGGACCCCGCAGTAAAATCAAACGAAGCTATCTGCCGTTCCAAGCTGAAGACAAAAAAAAATCACGAGAAATAAACAAACACCCAGACTGATTGCCCCAGAACGAGACTTATACAATACCCCCTACATGCCTAAATGTTTACGCCAGGTACCTAGGGAATACCTCCGCGAAAGAGGCTTGTTCGCGAGCAAGGTCTGCGGAGTTGAATCCTCGATCTTTTATCTATGTCCAGAGCCGTCGCCTGAACATATCACACCTTTTACCAGCGGACGGACCTAAAATTCCTGAGAGGATTTTTATAATACTTTCGAACAACGTCAATCGCCCTTCCATCTAAGATCTGTTAGCACGGATATGGTGCCGCCTCTGGAAGATTTTTCCATTGGCATTGCTGCTACGGTCAAGCATGGTAGCCTTGTCCACTTTCACTCCCGAACGAACACTACACCAGATATTGGACTCCGGGGCTCGAAAAAGCAGGGGAGTTTAGCACGGTGGCTTATTCCTCGCGAGATTACCGCGGATAATAATAGTCGGGGTAGGAGTAGCTGATGGAATGGGGTTTGTGGAATTCGGTGGGGGGGGGGATTTGTATAGACGGATGGAAGGAATGTGATCCTGTAATTATCCTCCCTAGATGGGTAGATACAATACTACCTGTTGAAATACGCTATGGTTGGATGTAGTGTTTCAGCGTCCTCATCAGAATCCTTCGGTGTTTGGAGGGAGAAAAAGGAGGAAGAAAAGAAAAACACTGCTTAGCTGGTATATAATAGCTTGAGATAGTGCAAACGCTAAATGGTTAGAGATGGAACGGTCGGTAGCAGACACTGGTTATGCACATAATGGATTTATATCATCAGCGGTGCTGAGGCTTATGTAATGTGGCAGATCACTTTTGCTTTCCTCTTCTTTCACAATATCGCTGTATTTTTTCACTTTTTGCATCTCCGTGATTTTTTACTCTATTACAGATCATGTACTTTGTCTTTCTCATACCATATGTGTTCCTTTTGCTCCTTGGGCCATAGCAATTTCTACTCAACTTACACTTTTTTTAAAATAAAAAATAAAAAATAAAAAATAAAGGGTTTAATATCTTTATTGGCTCCTGGATATGGTAGATTCGAATATACGGACATTCCAATATCTGCCTTATATAATTGACACTATCATACCAACTGAACGTGAAGACATATTTTCCCCGTGTCAATGTGGTTAGGAAGTAATTAAGGTAATCAACAGCTCCGTGGCAAGAAACTTCTCAAAGATCGGGGCGGGGGGGTATGATAATTGGAATAGCGAGACTCGTGGTATACCCAGTAATCTCCCGCCCGAACTCACGAACATAGTTTAGCCAGCCGGCCAGCCAGCCAGCAGACTAAGAACAGCACACTCGAGCGATCGGTTCAGTATGATGCTCATCTATGATACTCCGACAAAGGTCGTCCTCGATTCCAACATCGTCAATGCACAGCACGGGTGAGATCCACCGCCCTTGATACGCACCAACCTGAGTTAAAAAAAAGAAACTAAAAACTAAGAGCAGAAAGGAATGGATGAGTGAGTAGGCGCATTAAAGAAAAACATAAGTTCAGTGCTTACAAAAAACTTGATTAAACTGATTTCACTATAAATTCATAAGGTATCATTTGTAAAGTTGGGGCATCACATGACTGATTTACAGTAGCCTTCGTGAGCTACTGATGTAAAGTATGATGGGTGGTGAGGTGGCTGATATCGCGAGTGTATAGGAAGTTCTGCCCTCGGTGAGTTCTGAATGGTATGTAGTACTGTATCTCGTGTGGCTCGCGAAACGTACTATGGGTGAGAGTGTATAGGCATACTTTGGGTTGGAGGTATCGTATCCGTACCAAATTTGTGGGTGTCCCAACTCTGGGTAATTTGGTTATTCTTTTCTTTTCCCTTTTTTCCCTTTTTTTTCTTTTTCAGAAACCTGAAGAGCCCTCTTCATCCATCGGTAGAAAAATCACACAAATTCACAAACATCATAAGAAGAAAAAACTCAGACCGCTCAAACTTATGAAAAAGAGAGACTTCATTGCTTTAAGGTGCCATCCATCCACCCACACGCCCTACAAACCATCACAAATCATACAAATTCCCAACATCTCCCTCAAAGGTCTCAACCATAGCCTCCAACACCTCCAAATCCAGTTCCTCGTGCTTGGGCCTCGCCTCCATTATCTTCTTCGCCTTCAAACCGATGCCGACAACATCCTGGCGCATCTTGACGATTGCCCCCACCAATTTCTCGTGGAATTCAGTATTCCCTTGATTCTTATTAGCCCAATCCATCAGCGAGTCGAGAAATTTAGAAATCCTCTCCAAGCGGGCAAGCATATCCCTCCTGAGCTTGGTGTCTTCGACGGTCTCGCTCCAGATTTGGATTCCACGGATGTGGTTCTGGATGCAGGCGATTTCGGAGCGGGGGCAGTCGTGGCAGTTGAAGTCTGCGTTGAAGGCCGCGACGCCGGCCTCAGTGGCGGCGGCAGTGGCGATGGTGGGCTTCCGTGGTTGATTGGGAAGAGCGGGAGGGTGGCCCTTCTCATCATCCGACCCCTCCGACTCCCCACAATTGGAGCGGTTCTCGTCGGATGGGCCGGAGGCAGAGCTCTGGGAGGGGTATTTGGGCATGTTTTGGTTGCTCAGCGTGGTGTTATTTCGATGATTTCTGCTGTGGAAAGGTAGTGGCCTCGGATGAGGGGGGTGAAGGAATGAAGTAAGGAAACATGGTTTTCTTTCTATTTTTTTTTTTTTTTCGCCGCCCGGACGAGAAGCACCAAGAACACTCTAGGGTCAGAATTGCGGGTTCGGGCATGCGGTCAAACAAGATATCATATGGGGGGTTGAAGTGTGCGATCTGGGGACTGCGCATTCCTGGGCGTAGATATCATCACGGATAAGGTCTAGGAAACAGGTAGTAGGGTGATAATAGACACGAGCCCGCCATGGAGAGAACTCTAGGAACAAAAACCCATCGAGATTAAATGAACTGGCCCGGACTAGGACATTTTTGCAATCTTCGGTGCTACGAAAGCTATTAAGGCTCTGTTTGGACACAACGGCTCAGTTCTGTTTTGCGACTGTTTCTACTAGAATATTATCATGGAAATGATTGTCGAACGGAAGGAAACGGTCACTGTATATGGGGGAAATAGAACAGAACCATTGTATCATACCCAAACAGAGATTTAGGCCTTGTTTGGCATGCCAGAAAAACTCAGCTTTTCACTTTTTTCCTCTCACACACCGCACGGCAAACAGCGTTTCTCGAGAGGGGCCAAATATCCACTCGAGTGATAAATAATGATCCAGATTACGCGACCTCACACGTTCGAACAAGGTTGGTTAGTAATGAACCGCGTAGTATCATATTACTCTACTCCAACTAGGATATGATACTACTATATTATGGGATACGCATTTGCACATCGCCTCGACGGCT
Source organism: Tuber melanosporum (assembly GCF_000151645.1). Taxonomy (NCBI): domain Eukaryota; kingdom Fungi; phylum Ascomycota; class Pezizomycetes; order Pezizales; family Tuberaceae; genus Tuber; species Tuber melanosporum. The sequence goes on from NW_003298764.1 coordinate 155,381, forward strand.
TTCACAATGGGGTCCATAGGTTTTCACCCCTCGGCGGTACAGCTATCATATATCACACCGTTTAGGGCGAGAATGCCCCTCCCCCCTTTTCAACATCTTACAGGAGTGGCCATCACACTCCCTAGCATATGATAGGATGACGGTTTTGTTGGACGGAAACCTTTCTTGACTGCTCACTGCATAATTTCTCTTACAGCAAGGACTCCACAACCCTAACCCTCTTGACCTATATCAACCACTCTGATACCTCTATGTTTGACTGTCAGTTAGCTTTACAAATCAAACAATACCTGCAACAATGCATGCGACAACTCCAGTTGAAGGCCTTGCTCCTATCATGTGGAAATACCAAATATTCTCAGTCCTACTCCAAATCTCATCTTTGGTCAGAATATATCCTTGGTTGAATCCTCTCGTTCTTGGCTAAAGTAGAACAATAGGCAGTAATGGGATTGAGCATGATGGAGAACACAGCATACCCTGGAAGTATATGGAAGTGAATCGGGATAATCCAGAAAAGGTTAAAAGGCATCCTGTTTTCCCATGATTAGTTGTTTCATTCATTACCTAATCTATTTCTCTCTTTCCTCTGTGACCTGTATTTAGGTCGAATTAGTCTTTCCAGTTCTTTTCATTACCTATTTCCCTCCTGAGAATATTTCTCCAGTTAGAATATCCAAATTTGATCTTTGCATCTTTGTTTAGCCATTCAATTTAAGTCAACACTATTTAAATTACTACTGTAAGACTTGTTATAGAAAAGATTTAAGACAAGACACATCTACCAACCTATACTTATTGAATGTGAGCACACAAGAAGAGGACAATGTTAGTAACATGAAGCACTATATGATCTCAAATAATTAAACCAAGTATTAGGTAGTTTAATTAAGATAGGTCAAGAGAATAGACCGTAAACAAATAGTACTTGGATGTAGGGATATCTTGGATGCAGTAGTAAGAGGTCATATTCCTGCCATTTTACACATATTTTGAAGGGAGTACTATAGTAAGTGGAAAATTGAACCACACTTGGGCACTGCAACCATACTTCAAACATATATAAAAATCATGACATGAAGCAGAAAGGAATATGTGAACAACGGCCAGAGGGTATGAGGTACTATGAAATGACCTAAGATGAATACATCAAGATAATAACCTTACAGGATGCTGAGTAGAATTGGCAAACATATTAGAAGGTAAATGAAAACATTTATAATAGTATGATGTGAGGCACCTAAAGAGTGTACTAAGAGGTGTTACAAAATGTGACTCTTATATAATCAGGGTAAGGAGTATTTGTAGCTAGTTGCTTCTTAAACGACTTGAAGTTCGATTTGCATACCTAGCAAAATATTTCTATATATTTTTTTTATTTGTATACTATACCGCTGTCTATATAATATGATAATATTATAATCACAGTTGCTATTAATCAATCAAAATCTCTAAAATCCTTTCCTAATATTATTTTAACTTAAAATTATATAATTTTCTAAAATGTATAATAAATTTGCATCAAGGTAGCAAGCCAGTTTCTGTTAGCAAAAATACACTACCTCTTATTCCAGAAATATTCACTGATATACAATATCCTTTAATTTGGAAATCCACAGCTAGCATAGAATAAATCAGCAAAGTGTATAGATCTAATGCACTATATGGCTCCAAGGTAAATACAGATCTAGTGAGTCCAAAGTGTTATTAATACAGATCCATGAAGGAAATTGATTTGAATGGATGAGATAATATCCAATATTGTTCATATTTTTTAAAAAAAGCAAAACTATATGCTATAATACTAGGAATGTAAAATTAAATTTTCTTAAACTTATTTCACCAAACCTCTCAATGGTGTAAACAGCGGTCGCATGATGCAGCCCT
>NW_003298764.1:157531-299310 GCF_000151645.1 Tuber melanosporum
CAACTGCTGGCTTTAGTAACCATTCCTAGATGATATGCAAGCCTTCTAAAGAGTATTTTCCCAACTGTATTGATAAGACCTTCAAGTCTGGATGAGAATTAAAAATAGTTTCTGGTTCCTTTTATAGTATTCTAAAGTTAGATCCGGTCTTTATTGCAGATAAACCCAAGATAGACTCTGTTTTCTATGTACAAACAGTTATGGAATAGCAATTGGTTCCATTCTGACATAAGGCTTGCAAGGAATATAGATATGTTGGTATAGTAGAAGATAGTACTCATGGATATAAAGGAGAAGCCAAACAATGCTAGTAATTGAATAAGAGAGAATACATAAAATGTCCAGTACAGTCTCCAGATCTGAACCTTATAGAAAGAAGTCTTATGATTAAATATGGAGTCAGAACTGAGAGAGACCTAGAGAAGGATCAGGAATATTCTGGCCTTGGAATAGACATTGAATAGTATTTGGTAAGAGATCTCCGATAAATGCCTAATGAGGTTGATCAATAGTATACTCCAGCGGTTGCAGGCTACTATTAATACTAGAAGAGGTTTAACAGTATACTAGTTTACTCCAGGCATTTTAAATAGTTTAATCTACTAGTAAATTGCTAGTATCCTTTATAGAAAATGTGAAAATGTGACCACAGTCACAGGATATCACTTGAGACTCCTATACCAAAACCGGAAATGTGCCAACTTTTGCTAGCCTGCAACCATAGTTATTACCTATCACTTTACTTTATTAATCTATTTTAGCTCTCATAGAACTACCCAGGTAACTACTCTCTCTAATCCAGAAGTACATCCAACTTATACCTACTCTCAGGTACAATATTAGTTTTACTAATCATTGTTATCTAATCATTATAAAAGTCTGTTTTTATTTATGATTTTCCACCCTCTTCATACCCTCAACCATCCTCATATCCCACTTCTATCTAACTCTCCTCAGGTATAACTCTAATTCTCCAATCAGTCAATCACTCTATCAACTGATATGAATCTAATACTTTGATAGAAACTCTACTATTTAAGCTTCCATCAATTGAAAGTAAAATCCCAAGAATATAAAGTAATTTTCTTATAACCTCCTTTGTTTCCTTTAAAAACTTCTCCCAAACCACCTCTACTATTCAAGTTATTACTAAACTTTACCAATCTATCATGCTCTACAAGAGCCTTCCTCTCAGTTGTAAAACTACCTCTTTCTCACTTTTAAATTCTTATATTACTGAATCTAATACATTCTATAATATAAATTCAAATTAGTTACTATTAGACAGAGACGATATGTATAGACTCAGAATCATCTAAGCCAATCAAGATTTATTTCATAGACAGAGATTTGTCTAGAAAGACTCAAAGGGTTACTCCTTTCAATTATGACTACTAAGATTAAAGTAAAGTAGAATAGAATCATAATATTAAGTAGAAATAACCTGTACAGACTCACAGTTGTCTAGGCCAATAAAGATTCATTTCTGTAGATGGAAATTATCTAGAAAGGCTCAAAATGTATACTCATTTCATTTATGACTACTAAGAGTAAAGTAAAGTAGGTAAAGTAGAATAGAATCATAAAACATTAGTCAATTGTTAAGGTCTCTTCCCCATTGCTTGATGATGCCTAAAAGTTTGGGAGGCATTTCAATATTTATATTCCACATCTGAGTGTTTGCGAACTACATCTATCTATTATACAACTATGTATCTCTCTGATTATAACTCACAATATTGGGTATTCTTCAAAGATGTGAACACCTGGAGACTCTGAAAATCACCACACCCTCTTTAGTAATTACAATATTGATAACTAGAAACTATACTATTCTCAATAGTAATCATCCAATCCGTAGAGTCATTAAACTTAGAGCCTAGTTCTCAAGTTGAACTGAGTTGGCCCCAATTGTCTCCCTTTATGTTGATAAAATGATTAGTTTCATCTACAGGTTGTGTCTGCAAGAGTAGTTATTGTTAGGAGTACCAGGATCCGATATCCAGAAACTACCCTAAGTAGAATAGTCCTACTCAGAATCGGAATCTCTGGTCTCCAACATCCCCTTCCAGCCTCCTTATAGGGCCCGCACATCATTATTCATATTAATCTCAGTTGCATCCTGTGACTATAATACCACATATTTGAACGTGTCAGAATAATACCGTATACATTATTACTATCTATCCAACCAGATCCTGTTCACGAGATATATGAGAGGAGACCTTCAGCTAGGTCTGGGAAGTGGACTAGAGTAAATCTGTTAAATATGCAGAGAGTTACTAGGCTTCAAAGATGGAACATTTTTGGTATAGGCTGTAAGTAATGGAATATTTTTGTACAAAGATATAATATTGAATGTTAGAAAATCTGTATGAAGAGCCAACACATTCTCATCTACTCTATAATAGTTAGGAGAGTCTAGAATACTAAGGAATACTACCAAAGAAGCCAATAGACTTTGCAGAGTATTACAACCAGGTCCAGAAATGCATTGTGGTTGCAGAAATTATCCCCAATACCAAACTGCAACTAAACCCCCTTTACCAAGAATAACTAAGAGTTGTCAACTGAGGGATTATCTATCAATCTGGTAGAGTGGCTTTCTGCGAGTTAGTAGAAAATTATCTGGAGGATAACTGTCAGTTAGATCAGGAGTTATAGAGGTTTAAAGTCAGTGACTGAGGACGGTTACATTAATGACTACTCCTCCAGATACAACCAGTGGATAAAACTGATCATTTCATCAATAGAAGAGAAAATTGATGCCAAAGCAGTTCAACTTGAGAATTAGGCCATAAGTCTAATGACTCTGAAAATTGGTTCATTACTATTGAAAACAATACAGTTCCAAATTGACATAATGGTAATTACCAAAAAGGAGATAATAGTTTTCAGAGTCTCCTAGTGTTCACACTTCAGGAGAATACCCGACATTGTAGATTATATTAAAAGAGGTACATAATTTATAGGAGATATAGATGAAGTCTGCGAATACTCAGCTGCAGAATATAAATATCGAAGTGACTCCTAAGCTTTTAAACATCATCAAGCAACAGAGAAGAGACTATAACAATATGATATTGTTTTTTTAATTTTACTTTACTTTACCTTACTCTTAGTAGTCATAAATAAAATAAGTAATCCTTTAAGCCTTCCTAGACCAATTTCTGTGTACAAATGAATCTTGATTAGCCTAGACGATTCTGAGTCTATACATATCGTCTCCACGTAACACTCCTAAGCTTTTCGACATTATCATCGAGCACCAGAGATGAGATCTTAACCATATAAAATTGTTTATATGATTCTGTTCTACTTTACCTTACTCTTAGTCTACAGAAATGAATCTTGAATAGCTTAGACAACTCTAAGTCTATACAGGTTGTCTCTGCCTAACACATGAGTTGAGAATAGTTTGTGAGATGTTTTACAGAATTATAAAATCAAAGTTAGTTCTTATACCTAGTAAGATAATGATTGACTCTGCCTTATATGTTCAGAATATTATGTACCTCCACCTCATCCTCTTTTAGTACCACTGCTGTGAGTACTACAGATAAGTTACAATAGTAGATAATAGGATACCTAGCTACAAGGTCTGTAACGCGTTCGCAAAGTGCTAATCACATTATCGGTAATAGATATGATAGTTGGCAGGTGGCCTACTCTTCCAGAGAAGAGGCGAGAGCTGAGAACTAAAGGAGGCTTCAAGAGTGTACTGAGGAACAAAGAAGTAACCATTCAACCAAGTATATTGAAATACTGTCTGTTGAAGTCTACCTTTTCTATCGTAGAAACAGGCGGTCTTTAAATACACAAATCTGTTCATATCTGGCATGAACGAAGCTAATCAAAGATATCAATCGATACATTTTGGTAAAACTTAATAAAGTATCAAAGCGATACTTAAAATAAAACATAAAATAAAACTAAGTATCAAAGCAATACTTAAAACAAAACATAAAACAAAACTAAGTATCAAACAATACTTAAAACAAACCAAGTATCAAAGCGATACTTAAAATAAAACATAAAACAAAATTAAGTATCAAACGATACTTAAAACAAACCAAGTATCAAAGCGATACTTAAAACAAAACATAAAACAAAACTAAGTATCAAATGATACTTAAAACAAACCAAGTATCAAAGCAATACTTAAAACAAAACATAAAACAAAACTAAGTATCAAACGATACTTAAAACAAACCAATAACCGAGTACCCATACCGGTTACATTCTCCAAAACAAAACAACTGTTTAAACAAACAAAACCTAATAGTCATCGAAAGCGGAGTCTGAAAAGCTAAAGGCTTCAGTTTCCGCTATCAGCTCTTCATCATAAGTGTCACACCAGGGACAAGAAGAAATCCTAAGAAAACATTTAGACTCAAAGAAATGCAAATCACAGTAGTCACGAATTCCAGATTCATGCTGTACATCAACCCAAGCGTTGTCACAATCAGGACAGTAGTCTATCCAGAGGATTTCGAAGTAGTCTTCAAGTTGGATAACATTGCAGTTCAACAACAGTCCAACAATCTGTTGTCGCAGCCTCACATTAAGTTCTACATAGTTTGACATCGTTATGGTATTCGGATGGTGGACGGTGATCAGATAAGGTTGTTGAGAGCCTGTTCCATAGCTTGATTTTCCTCATCACTACTTTCGAATTCCGACTCAAAATATGGTACCCAAAATCTATCTCTAGCTTTGAGTTCCATCTGCCATTGCTCAGTCTCTGGCATCATTGGTGTCCAGCACATTGTGATGTAATTTATCTTTGGAGGGAGGGATTTGTTTGACATATTGTCTTTCCACTATTCATTCACCATATTCATAGCGTGTTCTAGTCCTTCTAGTGGTTCCCAACTATTTTCGCTTGTTGGGCATCCTTTCTATTTGACTAGGAACTGATCATTTCCATGCTAAAGACAATGGTCTCGGATTTTTTCAACTTCCCATTCATCCTTTTTATCAATAATGATAGCTGCAGGTCGAGAGAGGATTCTTCCAGGGAACTTGGAGTCGTCATTTGGGTGGAATCATGTGACAGCAGAGGCGTGTAAAACTGCAATATTGTGGCGGTACATGCATCCATCTATCTGGACAGTGTAATTCTCTGTATGCTCATCAAACGATAAGACCTTGAAGGGTCCTCGCCATCAGGGTTGTAGTTTCTTGCTGTGTCCAACATTGGTAATGAACATGTTTCCATGTACCATGAGCATATCACCTGGTGGAATAACGACATGTTTGCATCATTGCTTCTGAGCAGTAGTGGTGCTTCGGAATCAGGCAGCTTTAACAGCTTGGAAGACATCATTCCGAATTGCTTGATGGCGGTTTATGTGGTCATCGGAGGTAGGGACTGAGGAGTTCTTAAATAGAGTTGTAGGTAGGAGAGGGTATTGGCAGCCAAAGATTGCCTTGTATGGAGACATTCCCATGGTGTCTGAATATCCAGCATTAATATATGCAGCGAGTTCAATTAGGGCTGGTTCCTAGTTAGTTTGTCGTTCATTGATTATGTTCCTAATTCTGGTCTTGACTTCACGGATTTTTCATTCTGCTTGGCTATTAGTCTTATGATGTCCAGGAGCAGCCATAATATGGTTGATTCCGAGGAAGGTCAAGGTTTGCTTCCAGAATCTGGCAGTGAAATGGGGATCAGCATTACTGACAATAGATAATGGGTATCCATGGGGGGTGAATAGGTATCGTTGGAGGTTATTCCAAGTGTCTTTAGTGGAATTGGTAACCTTCATTGGTATCAACCATGTGTAACGATCCCCTTTCAGATAGTTAGTTCTTGGCGACAGGGAACGATACTTACCTTTTCTTTCCCTTTCTTTCCTTGTCTTATGATAGCTCTAGGTCTCTACCTATGTTACTGGTAGTACAAGACCTTTGTCTTCTATCGGAAACACCTGTCGTAAGCTTTCTCTAACTCGTCTTCGTAACGAGTGCTTCTTGGCGTAATGATAATGTTGCAATAAGGATAAATATCATAAAGGTGTTTTATATTCGTTAAAGTAATGTGTAGGAAAAGTACTTAGAACAAAGCGTGAAGAACCTATCTTCCTCGGCCGCATCGGCCTCCTTATATAGTGTTCTTCCCGCCTTTAATCATGTGACCTAAAGTGGTCACATGTGCAAAACCAAATCAAAACAAACTAGTCATGTGACCAAAGTGATCACATGCTCAAAACCCATGACCTTATAGTGAGGTCATGTGCAAAACTCATAAACCAATCATAACACAATAAACAAGTCATATGACTCGACTGAGTCATATGCACGAAACCCATGACATCATAATGAGGTCATGTGCGAAACATAAATCATATGCGCAAGGCTTGCCCGTAAGGCATACTCATAAGGCATACTCGTCAGGCGCATGTCCCATGACTCATACTCGAGCCATGTGCAAAAGCATCACAAATCCCACACATAACTAATCATACAACCCGAATAGGTTATATGCGTGAAACAATAACATACCTGTGACTCATAACCATGTGTCACGTGAAAACCCTTTCCTCACTAAGCCACGTTCGTGACACTATGTGTATCCAGAAAACCGATTCACTGCTACTAAGATGGTGTCATATCCGCCAAACTTGTTGAATGGACCTACGAACTTGATGGCATAGGATTCAAATATTTCGCAAGGTAACTGAAGGGTCTGTGCTTTCCCTTCAGAGAGTTGTGTTCATTCCTTATTCACTTAACAGAGTTCACATTGTTTGACGAAATCACAGAAGTCCTTTCGCATTTCAGGCCAGTAAACATATTCCAAGGTATATTGAAGGTTGCGGTCCGCACTATGGTGTTCTTTATTGTGGATTTCGGTAATGATATATTCTCTAATAGTCATTCCATTGAACATATGGCCTATCGGAATGTATAGGTAAGGTTCACCATACCGGGTGCTAGTATAGACTATTCCATTGGATATGTTGTAGGGGGCAAGGTTTCCATGTCTAGAACTATCTATAGCTTTGAAGTAGATAGGATCATGGCGATATCCAACAATTATCTGGCTTCGAAAAGAGGAGGTTAATTCTTCTGTAGTTGATCTAACATCTCATTCATCCTCAATCAGAGATCCTCTTATCGGCTTGATAGGGGCTTCCTCTTCTTCAAAGGTTTCATAGAGTTGTCAACAATGCTCAGGCATTGTGGGAGGCATGACAGAAATAATGGTTTCATTGTTGTATACTCATAAGGGTCTACCGTATAGTGGTCATGAGTTGAGTATAGGGGGAGAGGATGGCAAAGCTGACTGCAGAGGGTGTAGGTAAGATATTGCATCCATGTAGGCTGCTACTTGTTCGAGTTCTTCAAGACCTTGATGTCGTTTTGGAACAGGATTAAGGGTAAAGGGAGGTTGGATCGATCCATCTTCATCCATTATCTTTTCTGCTTCTTCTGCCGTGTCGAAACTGGTGTTTTTAGAATCATCGGCAGACATATAGTACGGTTGCTAGTATCTGTTACCGAACTTAATCTCAGTCTGGTGAAAAGGGCAAGTATTGAGGTAACAGTGGGACCAGTAGAGTCTACTTTGTTTAAGCTTGTGAGGAGATGTACTGCAGAGGGTGTAATCATCTTTCCACTTGTCATCAATATCCATTCTTTGTTCTGTTCTGGCTACTTTGTACATGGTGTAAGAGAAAGGATTGGAGAGAGCGGCAGAGCTGGCGGTAGCCTTTGGTGGTTCTTATTCATAGGAGGTGTCATCAGGGCTGTCTTTGCTTTGTCTTGTATGGTCATGAACAAGAGGAGGGTCTGTAAGTTCTTGATTCTCATATAGGCAGGAGAGAGCATCAGCTAAATAGTTCGTTCTTCCAGGGGTATAAATGATTTTTGCATTGTATTTGCTGATCTCGCCTATCCATCGTGTTCTTCTCCTTCCAGGTACCTTTTCTGTTTTAAGATTAATGAGAGGTTGGTGGTCAGTAACAATGGTGAAGGTATTGCCCATCAGAATGTGGTTGAAAGTGGTAAGAGCATCAATCACAGCAAGGGCTTCCTGGTCCATCATTCTATAGTTCATTTGTGAATTAGTGAACTTCCTGCTATGTAATGCCACCAGTCTTGCCATTTCATGAGAGGCTCCATGTCTAACCCATGCTCCAACTCCAACGTCGGATGCATCAGTAATCAGCCATATCAGATCTGGTTTACTGTAGTCAATAGGTCTTATAACCTTGGCGTTTTTAATCAACTCCTTGATGTTGGTAAAGGCTTGGTCATGAGTGTGGATCCAGACAAATTCTGCATTGCCGGTGAGGTCTGTGAGCAGTACTGTCACAGTGGCATAGTGTGATAAGAGCTGGGAGATATAGTTGACTAGTCCTAAGAATCGTATGAGTTCCTTCTGATTTTGGGGTGTTATCCATTCTGTTAAACAGGATATCTTTCTGGAGGCTGTGTGTATTCCTTCATCATCTATCACATGTCCAAGGATGTCGAGTTTATCGGCAAATAGGATTGATTTGCTCTTGCTAGCATAGAACTTAGCTTCCCTTAGTCTGGTACAAACTAAACCTATATGATAGATATGTTCCGTTTTGGAGTTTGAGAAAATAAGAATATCATTGATGTAAACCCATACAAAATGGTGGAGGTATTCACTTAGGAGGTTTTCCATAATTCGCATAAAGGTGACGGGTGCATTCATATCACCTTGTAACATAACTCGGCTAATAAAACTTCTGAAGAGTGTTTTAAAACTGTTGTAGCATTCGCTCTCTAGATCTAACCTTGTCTGGAAATAGGCATCACTTAGGTCAATCTTGCTTCAGAATCTAGCCCGTCCAACTGCATTCAGGATCTGGGTTTGATTTGGAATAGCGGAGCTGTCTATAACCGTGTTTTCATTTCATAGTTTGAGGTCAACCAAGGAGCAGATTCTTTTGCCATCTGCTTTGGGTTGGACAAACATAGGTGCAGCACCTGGTGCTTCCGCTCAGTGGATGACTTCTCTTCTTTGTTGTTGGTTTATCCAGTCACATAGTGGGTTTTATATGCATCAGGAATTGAGTAGGTAGGTTGGTTTTTAAGATTAGAGGAGTCTCAGAGACGGATGTGATAGTTCACTTCTCTCAAAGGCGGTAGTTCTTCGGGAATCTGATCAGGGAAAACATCAGAGTATTCATCTAATAGGCATTGGGCAGTTGCTTCACAGACTGTAGCCCGGTACTCTCCGCTTGTTGGCTTGCAAGAAACTCTGACCTTTTGATCTGGGAAATTGATGGTTGATTCCCCACACCTGATTACAGCTTTATGGCGATTCAGGAATGTCATCCCTATCAAGGCATCATATTTGGCTAAGTTTCCGACTAGCATTTCCTAGGGGAGTAGGATGGCAGAACTAAGTCAAATAGTTGCACTGCAGGTTTTATGGCTCGTGGATCGTGATCCCTTCACTGCTATATTGACTGGTATGGGTTGGTTAAGGTCTCGAGTTGGGAGTCCATGAAGAGAGACAAAGGCATTGCTGATCATGTCTCTTCCGATTGGGTCAGTGTCGAATAGGACTCGAGCCTTCTTGCCATTGATCGGAATAGTACCTTCCAGGGTGGTGTGTGCCTTAAATGTAGCCGGAGGTTGGACACTGTTGCACTCCACATCAATATATCTGATATGGATTTCCTCATATTTGCTGAATTGGGCATCATCACTATCATTCTCAATATTGTTGGCCGATGCCTCATGCTTAATCGCTTTTCCTTTCTCTTTTTTTGTAGGACAGTTCCTTGTCATGTGTCCTGTTTTCCTGCATTCAAAGCATTCTTCTTTCTGCCATCTCGATTCTTTGGAGGATTTGGTTTTCTTCTTGAAAACCTGTAGGATATCATCTTCAGAGTTACTGGAGGGCTTGTGTTATGGTTGACTATTCCTGCTAGAGGATGTCTGTGTCTTGTATGCCTCAGTTTTATAGAGGATGGCATCCTTTCATTCTGCTCTTGTAATTATTATTGCAATATCATCGTTGTCTTCCTCAAGTGGTTCTACCTCTCACCAGAGGGTAGGATGCATATTATCATAGAATCGTCACTTAAGGATGTAGTTAAAAATGCTTTCTTTCTTAATTTAGTCCTTATACATCATTAGATCCGTAGCTATATCTGTGATTCTCTTGACATGTATTCCATTAACTTGCTGGAGCTGGTTGAATTTGTTGTATAGGAGGTCATTGGTGATAGAGGATTGGAATCGGCCTTTCAGGTAATCGAGAACAGTGGATCCTCTTAATCTTACATTTCTGCCATATTCCATATAGCATTGGTGGTATGCATCGGTTGCCTTTCCTTCACAGAATGATCCAATATATAGTCCAGTTGTAGAATCTTCCATATCTTTCTCTTGTAGGAGAAGGTAGTGTGTGAGTTCAGTCGCCCATCGATCAAAAGCTTCAGGTTTGAGGTCTTTTCCTTCTCCTGTAAACTTTGCTAGGAGGTGGAGTTTGAACTTAGGGGGTTCAAATGCTGCAGGTACTTCCTCTTCTTCAGGTCAAGCCCGAGATTTTCCTCCTCCTGAAGGCCTTCCACCTGTACTAGCCATATCCGATTCGCTACTGGATTCGGGATCGAGCGGAGGTTCAAAAGAAGGCTTTTTCACTAGTGTAGAAGGGAATTCTCCTGGGGGTTATGTGTCTTCCATATTTGCAGGTTCTCCCGGCTCCTTCGCAGAGCACCGTAGTTGTTTCTTTCTTGTAAAGTCTTGTCATGGGATTTACTTCCCACTCCTAGTCATCAATGACTCTATGTTGGTTTTGAGATGAAGCCGAATATGCCATGATTCTGCCACTTCTCTCCGCTAGCGTTCTAAGGTAAATATCGATAGGTTGATCAGGCCTCAATCCGGGGACAGGTTCTTAACCACTTGCTGAGGTTAAAAAAATGTAACGTGTTCGCAAGGTGCTAATCACATTATCGGTAATAGATACGATAGTTGCCAGGTAGCCTGCTCCTCCAGAGAGAAGGCGAGAGCTGAGAACTAAAGGAGGCTTCGAGGGTGTACTGAGAAACAAAGAAGTAACTGTTCAACCAAGTATATTGAAATACTGTCTGTCGAAGTCTGCCTTTTCTATCATAGAAACAGGCAGTCTTTAAATAAACAAATCTGTTCATATCTAGCATGAATGAAGCTAATCAAAAATATCAATCGATACACTTTGGTAAAACTTAATAAAGTATCAAAGCGATACTTAAAACAGAACATAAAACAAAACTAAGTATCAAACAATACTTAAAACAAACCAAGTATCAAAGCGATACTTAAAACAAAACATAAAACAAAACTAAGTATCAAACAATACTTAAAACAAATCAAGTATCAAAGCAATACTTAAAACAAAATATAAAACAAAACTAAGTATCAAAGAGATACTTAAAACAAAACATAAAACAAAACTAAGTATCAAACAATACTTAAAACAAACCAAGTATCAAAGCGATACTTAAAACAAAACATAAAACAAAACTAAGTATCAAACGATACTTAAAACAAACCAAGTATCAAAGTGATACTTAAAACAAAACATAAAACAAAACTAAGTATCAAACAATACTTAAAATAAACCAATAACTGAGTACCCATACCAGTTACAAGGGCTATACTAACTACTATGGTGATCTCAATCAAATAGAGACCATCCAATGGCTAGCTCAATTTCCTAATCTAAATCTGATCAAGAACCTCTCTGGCTTAATATTGAAAATGAACTAGGCAAGATATAAGTGAGAATAGATGATATGACCACCTTGAAAACAGCTTTAAACACTGTTTGGAATGCTATTCCAAACAAGTGACTTGATAACCTAATCTGTACCATGCCACAGTACCTGCAAGCTGTTATAGCTGTCAAGGAGGGGGAGGGCAACTCAGTATTAATTCTTGTAGTTTATTTTAGTCTGTAAATACACTTTGTTTCTAGCAGACTGTACTCATAAGATATCACTCATAGCAGTTCCCATTTTGGAAATGGCCACAACTTTTTACCAACACAAAAATGTAATTATTAGGTATCACTCAAATATCCTAATCTAATTTAGACTTCATACAAATGCCACATCCTTTTTCTGAAGTGGCCACAACTTTTGTCAACCCCCTAGTACACACCACCTATAATATTAAGAACTATTTAGGCTTTCCCCAAAGTTACTTTAAGTATGATATTATTCCCTATCAAAAAAAAATAAAAAATAAAAAATAAAAAATAAAAAGCACCCCTTAACCACGAACCCAAGAGACAATCCAATACAAACCCAACCACCCGCCACCAAATACCGATATCACAAGTCAACAAACACAATAAAGAAACACAAGTTCACCCCAACAGTCAGTCACGAGGGATACCAGGGATACAGTGCGGAAATACCGAGCGAGCGAGCAAAGTGCATCGGCTGGGAACTTTGCAGAGTACTAAATCCACTGAATGAACCATCCACCGCCCCTTCAACACAGGAATTAAAAAAAAATTAAAAAAAAGGCTCGGTATTTACAGTGCAGTACAGTACAGTAGGCGCTATTTTACGATACCAGCTTGGCAGTGAGCTTCCTAGAAAATACGGATATGAACGATTGGTTATACTCGCAACATTTAAATAAAGGCAACCAAAAACCAATCCTCAGAAGCACCTACAGAGTAGTGTCCGGTCCGGCACTCGACTAACCTCGTTTAGAAGGAGAAAAATGTTGAAACGACTGCCTTCATTTTTTGAGAAGATGGAGGGTTTTCGCCTATCTATACAGAGAAGAACCAACCTTCGGGTTCAAGAGAAAGTGTAGCCTCATCTAACTCGAATCATCCACCTCATTGTGGACTAACATGCCACCTAGTCAGCCCCACCGCTTTCTGCCCACTATCTTGTATATGGAGGAACATTTTCAACAAAAAAAACAAAAACAATGGTATGAGTGACTGTTGATGAAGTGAAAGCATGCCGGACAAATACAAAACCCCGAAACACAGCTTGATTATTCCGTGGATTGAGGTATTATATTGTAAACCCCCCACCACCAAAGTCACCCTACTTGTGCAGTACAGTACTGGTACAATCCCGAAATCCCCTGCTATTCGCCACCGGATTAATCGGTGGGTGGAGAAATCAACATGTCGGCCAACAACGGGTTTTATCCAGACAAGTTCGAGAAAATCGCAAAAATTAATCCTTAGAAATATTATTATTATCATCACACTGCCCGAAACAAAAAAAACTGACGAGAAAACCTCCACGATAAGATTTTGGGTATGTTTCCCGGACAAGTGACGGGGTGCCGGCATCATACATGGAGAAAAGGGTGGGTAAATAATTTGAGCCGACAACACCCACTGACCCGGAGCAGGAGCTGATGGAACACTGTTACCATATCATTGAGTTTGCGGTGCTTCGCTCTACAGCTCTGTCATGATATTGGGCCTATATCCTGCTTCTGTTGTTTTAATTATTTACTAACGTTACTGTATTATGTCTTCAACTGAAAATATTTTTATCCGAGTGATCACACGTGATTAACCGAATCATATTCCAAAATAATAACATAAGATCACCAATTTTTATTTATTGACTGCCCAAAGCAGGATGAAAATGAAAATAAAAATGAAAAAAGCCTCCCTCCCCCAACCCCAGACACCGCTCTAAAATAGAACCACATTTTCGCTTCGTATAATTTACCTCCTATCAGAAGTGTACGCGCAAGAGCCCATATCCAACCTCGGGATCGGTGCACCGGGGGATATATCAAAGTCAAAGATGTCCATTGGGACACTCATGGTTGTGCAGGCGTTTGGAATCTATCATTCCCTGTCAGCATCGAATCATACATCGCCGCCACCACCGCCAGGTGATAATCTATCATACGTCAACAATTCCAGCAACATGTCCCTGAACCGGGGCACAAGACAGCAACAGATAAATCTGTTCGCCCGAGTATCCAAACCTCTTCAAATACTCAATTACCCTGAGGCAAGTCTGCCTGTAAGCAACTGTGACATCCATGTAATGCTGTTTTCCAGCCTCATCCACGGAGAACCCCTCAAAAGTGAGCATTCGGCCGGGACCGAAATGTGGCTCCACAGGGCCAGGGATGAAGATCGGGCTCTTCATGTCAAGTTCTCGAATGCCCCCCTTCATAAGCTCAAACTTAAGAGTGATGATTCCAGCCATTTCGATAGCCCCGCAGAAACTAATCTCTCCATCACCTTGCGAGAAGTGTAAGTCCCCCACAGAGAACTTTGCACCGGGAACGTGCACAGGGAGGTAGGTTTTCGACCCTCTACTAAGGTTCTTGATATCGCAGTTCCCACCGTGTTCGGGGCGCCCGGGGATGGTCCTTGCTCCTTCTCTTCCAACCTTCGCTCTCAGATCCTCCTCAGCAGAACCTGCATGGACGCCCTCTGGTTGTGGGCATAGGGCTACTACCCGGTCAAGGGTGTTCACGGAGACCAGTTCGGATTCTCTACGGTTCCATTCTGCTAGGACTTCAGCGGATGGTGCGCAGCCCATAATTCCCGGGTGGATTAGGCCCGGGAATCGAACGTGCGGGATATGCCTGGATGAGCAGAAAATTCCTTCAAAGTCCCAGATTGCTGCCGTAGTCGTTAGCTATGAAATAGATAGGTTGTAGGAAGGAGTGTTTACTATATCATACCTTTTGCGGACCGTGGGTAGTGGTCGTCCAAGAATCCACCTCCATTCCTCCTGTCTAATACCGCCGTGAAGCCCCAGGGTCTGTCTTCGAATGGCTGCACATCTTGAATCTCAACGACCAAGACGTCTCCAGGGTCCGCTCCTTCAATCTCGAAGGGACCTGAGAGATAATGTGGCTGTGTAAGGTCACAGTCCCTGGCGTCGTCCGCGCAGTCATTGTTCTGGATTCGGCCACCAGTACAGTCAACACATTCCACCTTCACAACTTCTCCCGGAACAATCTTTCCAACAGTGGGAACTGTGTTTGTCAGTTAGCGTACAACAGCTCAAATCGTCAGAGGCAAGGGGTGGATTACTATCTGGATGCCAGCGGTTCTATTCATCCATTAGTTCCCCGCCACAAGTCAATGGAGAATTAAATCTTACGTGAAAATGCCGTTGTTCTTGAGCAGACTTGCCAAAGTCTACCTTCAAGGCAGTTCGAATTGGCCCAGCGACCATGATTATTTGTGTGAAAAGAGAGTTCGATGGGAGATCGGGTTGATTTCAATGGGTTCGAGACAAAAACGGGACTCCTCAACCCTCTTTATATTCTCCATTACAGACAATCGGTGCTCGCGATCCAACAAACGAGAGGAATGAGCGGGGTACACCCCAACCCGAGTCCTAGACATGAGCCGAGCAAACCGTGACGAGCAAATACACCCTCATCCAGGCTCCCCCTCCACCCCATAACTTATCAAATCAAATCACATCTCACCCCCAGCCCCAAAAAAGCCACCAGGTTCTCCATCCACTCGTACAGCTTCCGCCGCTAGACTATCGCCTTATCCGAAGTGGTCTTGGATTAGACTAACATCATCATCTGTCAAAAAAAAGCAAATGGGGGCCAGTCATGCGCTAAGAATGTGGATTAGCTAGAGGATCAGATTGATTGGAGGTGTCTACCATGGTGCCATTGTGATGGTGGGGTGGGGAGCTCTTGGCCATGGATAGACTAATGGATCCCATCCTAAAGGCTGTACAAGTACAGTACAGTACCGGTAGACAGCAAGAGTGAAGGATTACTCGTAAGGAAAGCAGGATTCAGTAACCCAAAGTTTCCTAATGGGGACAATGTTTGCCACAGCATATGGTACGATAACAAAGCCCCTGGACTCCAACACACAGTTCCAATTGTAGTACTTGTATCATACCAGATTCATGTACTGTACCGGTACTATTTAGTACTACGGCAATACCCGATCCAAGCATTGGCTGTAGCTAACCCATGAAAAGCCAAAGTATGACAATCTCCCATCCCCTACTTGCCATGCTACTTGAACACACCAGTACAGACTGCTCAGAGTGTCTGCGGGACGATAACCACGGCAAAAGAATTTTTTCCGCCGCTGGACGAGAAGAATTAGTACCCGGCATGGCGATGTTATCTCATAACCCTGGGATACTTGGTAGATACCCACGATTAACTTGTCACAGCATCCAGCAAAAGTCCAACAAAGCTAAGAGACCCAAGGAATCAAACTCAGGGTCGAGTTGTGGAAGAAAGCCGCACTCAACTAACCGGTAACCCGGATACAGCTCAGCAGAGGGGAGAGCATCAGCCAAGCAAAAAAAGTCGAGGTACTCGTACTGTGCATCTCATGGCAATTGTTTATGGCAGACCTCTAGAAGGGACAAACCGTTTTCGATTCCGGAAAAGGATCGGCACCCAGAGATCCTCAGAATTCTCAACAGAGCTTTTACCACGAGATGTGTGCCCTGCAAAAGTGAATATTAATCCTGAATCGAGTGATCAATAATGACCCCAATGCAACCTTCCGCACGCGTCACCGACGCCTCGGTCGAAAAACCCCCCCAAACCTTGACCTAACCAACCACCCCCATCACACCATCCCTTCCACCATCACCCAACAACGACTGCCCAAAAACCTCTTGCAAAAAATCCCATCTTCAGAAAAGGGGCTCACAATTTACCTTCGCGCCCGTCAAAACAAACTCCCCATCCACCAGCGACACAACCATGCCCCCAACTCCGCCTTCCGACTCGAGCGCTGGCAAGAAGGCTTCCAACCCGACCGCTTCCCGCTCTCGCTTTCCAAAAGCAGGATCGATCGCTCGCGGCTCTACTTCCGCATCTACTTCGTCTCTTAGCCTTAAAACTTCAAACAACGCGCACACCCGCAGAGGTAGTAATGGAATTCGGAAACCGACAGCAACAGCAGCGGGGAGCGTTCTGACAGCTGGCCCGATGGGACCCCCGGCTGGAAAGAAATCCGTGAACGAGAAGTTTGATAACCTGTTTTTTAAATCTCCTGTTCCACGGGTAGGCCCCCATTTTCTCCCCCTTTCTACTGGACCGGCTGAAGATGGGTGAAGGGTCAGCCGTTGGGGTGGATTAAGGCGAGGAACAAAGCTAACTTTGCGATGAATTATTGCACAGGCTATAAGCAAACTCTTATCCAATTCTCAATCTACAAGTATCACCAACAACAACCCCGCGGTGCCAAGTTCTCTACGCAGGAGCATCGGCGCAGGTCCCAGCACCTCTGCCTCTACGACTGCTGCCTCCACCACCGCTGCCCCTGCCGCTGGCCTGAAAAAGGCCAGGAACGCAATAACCAAGAAGCCTACCACGACCACTCCTGCGAGCACTGGAAAAACCCAAAAACCCATCAAGCCTACTACCACCACCACCTCAGGAGCCAATGGAGCCGTGTCCGTAAACTTCACCCTGCCAAACGACGGCCAAGATCAAACTCTATCAGCCCCAATGGGCGAATCTAGTGAGGGTGATGACTGCGACGACGGCGAAGACGTAATCCCCGCCCGGCCAGTCACCGGACCAACACCAATGCCGCCGGCAAAGGCAAGCCTAAGGTCCTATGCCATCCCCGGAACCCCGGAAAAGCTACCAATTGCGACGAGAACAAACTCAGTGCGCGGTACTAATGGGAAACATGTTAAGCGCACAAAGCAAGCCCAGAAGGAGAGCGCAGAGGTGAAGGAGGTTGTGGAGTCGCCTAAAGGCGTCACGAGGAATACCACTAGCTCCAGAGCTCGCGCGGCTGCGAATTCTGGTGTAGGCGGGAAGAGTAGTATAAAGGCTGGAGAGGCGCAGGTGGGAAGGACGTCCATTGCTTCCGTCGGGACCGCAGCTGCGGCTATGCCGACCACACCGGCTGCTCCCCCTACTACTAGAGAAACAAGAAGTTCCGGACTATCTTCTCTACTCAAGAGTCAAGCTAGGGGTCATATCAACGCATGGGCAGAAGCACGGAAAAAAAGGTCCACTGAGCTTGAACCCGCGAGAGAGTGCGAGAAAGGAGCAATAATACCGCCAACTCCAGAAGTACACATTCCAATCCACACCCGCTCTTCAACCACCAAAGAGGTAACCCCTCCACCCCCTAACTAACATAACTACATACAAAAATCCTAACACCCCACGCAGCACAACCCCCCACCCCCAACCCCATCCCCACCAAAACCAAAACCCACCCGAAAACCCTACCTCTCAACGTTAACCCCAGGCTTCGCCATCCCACCCGGAATCTTGGACGAGACAGGCTCGCTCTGGGATAGTGGGCGTAGGAAATCCCGTCGCTCTATCGGCATCCCCACCTCTGCCGCCACCACCACCACTACCCCCATACCCAACACACGCAGGCGCACGACCATCGCTGGTGGGAGCGTCTCGAGCACTAGCGCTATGAATATGAATATCAACTGGAACGGAAAGCGCAAGGGTATGAGCGATGCAGATGTTGTTGTGCCCGCTGGGAAGAGGGCTAGGGTTTCAGATACAGCGGTACTGGAGATGCCGAATGAAGGTACAGATAGGAGCGAGAACGAGAATAAACCCGCGCCTGCAAAGGGAGGGAAAGGAGGAAAGGGGAAAGAGAAGGTTTATGTCAATACGGATTTCGAGTTTTCTGATATCGAGGTGTGAGATAGGCATGGTATTAATAGGCAGTCTACGTTGAGTTTGTAGGTTATGTTGTGGCGAGAAACAAGCAGTAGATAGAAATGATCTCTAGGCTATGTACTGTACGGTAGCTTAAAAAATATCAATGATCAAAAAGGGTCAAAAACTGAAAAAGGTCCGAGCCAAATAGTAGCAAAAAGATAAAGAGCATTATAGCATATCAAACCAACGATTCCATTTGCGTAGACAGTTACATGAAATAGACCCCCCCCAATCATTGAATCAAACACGCCTATAATACATGATAAATGCCCACGAAGAAATAGAAAAAATGGAAAAGAAAAGAAAAACCCAAATCCCAAAGAAGTTTATCGAGTTTGAATTTGTGATCGTAACCCGAAACCAAGGGAAAAGAAGTGACTAGAAAAACACCAGCGATAACCACCCATAAAATTTATTTGATCAACCACTCGCTTTCCCGTCGTCCCATCTCCTGTATCCCTCATCCTCGGATCTTTTTCACATTTCCACACAAAAAAATCACACCCGGACCGATCAAAGAAGCCAGACAAAACGCGTTGATTTGCGCAGAATTATTTTTATTTATTTGAAATCGAAAAAGGAAGAAGTTTACAACTCCTGAGAGGCGCCCTTGGCACCACCCTTTCCAGACTTCTTGGGGAGAAGGTTTTGGTGAATGTTCTAAATTACCAGAGTCAGTATTAAAGATTCAAAATCGATACACAAATGAGATAATGAAACCTACAGGCAAGACACCACCTTGGGCGATAGTGACGTGGCCAAGAAGCTTGTTCAATTCCTCATCATTGCGAATGGCAAGCTGAAGATGACGAGGAATGATACGAGTCTTCTTGTTATCACGGGCAGCATTACCAGCCAACTCGAGGATTTCGGCAGCAAGGTACTCAAGAACGGCAGCGAGATAGACAGGAGCGCCGGCACCGACACTAAATTCAAAATATTAGACTTCAAAGTGCGAAAGAGAAAAAAATCCTCAGATAAGGGTTGACAAACCGTTGAGCATAGTTTCCCTTCCTCAAAAGACGATGAACACGACCGACGGGGAAAGCGAGACCGGCCTTAGAAGAACGGCTATCAAAATTGAAGTTAGAAATTGAAGTTTAAAAAAAAAAAAAAAAATGTAATTCCAAAATTCAAATCCAAAAACCATCATGAAAGTCATGATACTTTGAGGTTTTGGAATCGTATCCAACTGAAAAAGTAGGAACTCTTACCTCTGAGAAGGCTTGCCACTGGCAGCTTTTCCACCTTTGCCTCCGGAAGACATCTTTGGCGTAAGAGTTGGGTTTTCGAAAAGGTTTTTGAAAAGTGGAGGTGGGCGAAATTACGCGTTGAAAGTAGACGCAGCTGTGAGTTGATGAGCGTTGTGGTGAGGTTGAAGAACGGATGGACGAGGGAGGGAGAGGGAAAGGGAGATGTGGGCGATGGAGTGGGCTTTATACCGCTGGGTTGAGGCAGGTTGCATCACACTCAGTTAGTGGCAGGGGGGGGTGTAGGGGTAGAGTTTGGGTGGTTGGTGGGTTGGTTGCTAGGGGAAGGAAAAACGCGACCGTAACAAATGTTCTTCTACCTCTTTCTCCATTTAGTTCTTATTTCTTTTCAGATTTACAGCTTGACCGAGCCAGGCCTGCATCTGTATGGGTTAGGGCTAACATGCGAACAGAATGATCTTATTGGTTCCACATGGTTGGAGAATGTGTGGGTCGCGTTTCGGTTAAGGAATTTCAGTAAGGATTGTGGGAGGGAAAGGCGATGGTGAGTTACCCCAATCGCGGGGCTGGAGAAGGCTGACACCGTGATGATACCCCAGCCACAACCTATCTACACGCGTACCCTACATACCGATGCGCAACCCTCGTCACGCAACCCAAACCTTGTTGATGCCAACCAAGCTGGTTGTGCCTATATAAACCCGTCGCTCCCCACGGTTCGATTTATTGCTCTTTCTCTCTTCATCCACACGCAACCATCCCTCTGCTCCTCTACTTCTCCATCTTTCGCACACGAACCAACAAAACTCAACCAAAAACCAAACACTTCAACCCAGTTTCGAAATGCCTCCAAAAGCTGCTGAGAAGAAGCCCACCACCGCCGGAAAGGCACCGGCCGGAAAGGCCCCTGAGAAGAAGGTTAGTTTTCTCATCTGATTTCCTCGCTTAACTCGCCTGGCCTTCCAAAACAAAGTATTTTTTGGGTTTTTTTCTTTTAAAATTCGTTCTTTTTTACCCAATTAAACAAATACTATGGGTCTTTTGCGATGGATCTCTAACATTGAGTTTTTTTGCAGGAGGCTGGAAAGAAGACCGCTGCCGCCAGTGGCGAGAAGAAGAAGCGCTCCAAGACCAGAAAGGAGACTTACTCTTCATACATCTACAAGGGTTTGTCATCTGGACTTTCCGATTTCGATCCTGAGTCACTTCAGCTAATGCGATTTAAAATGCAGTTTTGAAGCAGGTCCACCCTGACACCGGTATTTCCAACCGTGCTATGTCCATTCTCAACTCCTTCGTCAATGGTTGGTTATCTTTTTTCCCATACTCTATTTCCCAAATTCCGATTCTAATTTGAATAGATATTTTCGAGCGTGTTGCGACTGAGGCCTCGAAGCTTGCTGCATATAACAAGAAGTCTACCATTTCTTCTCGCGAGATCCAGACTTCTGTCCGCTTGATCCTCCCCGGTGAGCTTGCCAAGCACGCCGTTTCTGAGGGCACCAAGGCCGTCACCAAGTACTCTTCCTCTACCAAATAAATTGTTCAACTAGGCATTATCATACAATGGGAAACCTTTTTACTTCTGGGCTTATCCTTTCACTTCTTTTCTCACTTGCATCTGTCGAAGGTATTGGGGGGAAGGGATTTGAAAGGCTAGGAGCGGCTCTCTGTTTTCTTGTCTAATTATACTTTTTTCTTTTTTTCCAAAGTGGGGTCTTTGGCAATCGGTTTTTTCTCTTATCTTTCTGGGGGCATGTTTTGTCTTCAATGGTTTTTTGTTTTTCGGGGTCATGCGTTCTGTACATTAACGAAATGCCGGTTACTGGGTTCTTCTGAACTATACTCTGTGCCCCTATGAAATCTCCGATTACCACTTTGTACCTGGGTGTTGTGAATTGTCGCAGATTGTGAAGGGAGGAGCTGGTTGGGCTTTTTATTTTATTTTTTTCTTTGATGCCCGATGGTTAAGGCGAGCTTTGTTTCATTGGGCCAAAATTTTCGGTGTTGCTTGCCGATTTATATTGTGGGGCCCGTTTATATTGCAGGGATTGTGCGATGGGATGGGCTTGGTAGGTTTGGATTGGATTGGACTGGAATGATAGAGAAATCCCTTTTTTACGAAAAAATAAAAATGGCCCATATTTGGGAACTTGTATCCATCTAGGGTTCCCCTTTTTCTATCTATCTTATTTTCTCTACTCTAGTGATGAGAGTCCCCGATTCGCCCATTCTGTATATGGACCGTACTTGACGTCAAAATGCCATATATCATAGCACCGCCCCAGAGCCCATCCACCGTACAAGTACAGCACAGGCGGGAAGGTACCGTACTGTACTGTATGATACCAGGAATCACAGTACTGTCAGTGGAATCGCCACAGTAACTTGGCATGAAACCGTTAAGGCCAAAACGGTACCGCAAACCAAGAGAATACAGCAGCGAAATGGACATATAGATGATCCCAAGCCATCCATCCCACCGTCCGTCCAACAACGTGAAGGCAATCTGTCGGTCGCGGACAGTATCACACCACATATCATATAAAAAGAATTGGAGAGTGTGAGTGCGTTAGTTAGTCTAGTTAGCGATGCATCTGTTCTGATCGTCGAATCAGATCATGCACGCACGCGGGTCGCCGTGTTGCGTGGCTCGAGAGTGATCCTCACTGAGAAGTGAAGTGTGGTGGCCATGGCTGTCCCTCCCTCCCGAACCCCTTTCCCTTGCCGGATGTGTGGGTGGATGTGCACGGATTGGTCCGCTTTACGGCTCTTGGGAGGTACGATACGCTTTCCACTGCGCCGTATGAGAATCGTGCTGAACGGCTCTTGTCGAAGAGAGGTTGGTCGAGTGACTTTTTGTGAACAAGGGTTTCTTATTTTATTTTAACTTTTAAATTTAAAATAAACATGTTATTTAAATACTAGTTATTAAATACTAGAATGTGGTTATCTTTTTTTTTATCTTCTTTTTTTTTATCTTTTTTTTTTATCTTTTTTTTTTTTTATAATATTATGTTTTACTTTTCAAGTTGGTAGATAGTCTTTAACTTACCTAGTAGTGAAAACTAATATGTAGGAAGTAATTAATATATATTAAGTGAGTTAATTAAGTAGAGTACTGGTATTAGGTTGAGTGTGAGTTGAAGGATATTCCTGTATCTGGTAGAATATGATAGACAACTTGGCATATAAAATTTAATAATTATTATTTAAGTTAGAATATCTAATCTTCTTAATAATATAAGAGCATACTTTAGTCAACATGGCATAGTCAACACTGCTTCTCTACCTCAATTGAGAGTAGAGCTATTTATTTCCTTTTGTACTTTCTGTTCTTTTTTAATTATACAATAGATTATTAAGTCATTTATACAGAGCTTTCATCATCAGTCATATTAGAAAATTTTAAGAGTAAGAATATTAGAGTCAATTAGTATAATCTACTCACTATCTGGCAAGGAGAAATTCATAAATAGTTCTCATACTAGTCTAGTACAGGTCCACTATTTACTTATAGTATCAGTTTTCTCTACTTGTTCTTATAGTAGAATCACTCTTGTTCTGCCTTTTTTATAAATAATACTCTATGGTAAGTAGCTTGAAAAGAATACTATATTATATAAAGAAAGTAAAAGATAAAGGTGAATTCGTCTTTATATAATAAAAGAAAACTCATATACTAATAATTTTCCAATTCTATCATGTTCAAATATATTCTACTACATTCTGCTAAGCTTCTACACCTTCTACTTCTCATAATCTTTACTAGTATAATATTATTAAAATACTTATATAAATCCATTTTACAAAAACTATATAATAGTAAGGATAAAGTGAGATCTAATCCTGTAACAGTTAGCAAGAATGGAGTTACAGAAAGAATTCTATTAAATTTTAACTTAATAAATTCAAAATAGCTCTTTAAAATAAAATAGACTTAAAGTATTCTTCTAGAACAAAATAATTTATAAAATTAAGTGTAAAGTAGTATGTGAGATTTCATACTTAAAAGATATTTACACTTATTAGATTCTTAGATAGACAATAATAATAATATCATATAACTTGTAAATGCGAAATTATAATATTATGCAAAATATAACTGGCATCTAATTAGTATATTAGTACAAAACTTAAGTAGGTTTTTATTAGTATTACTCTTTGATCGCTTCAGAAATATATTTATTCAATAAGTAATACAGGTAATAAGTTATTACAAGTCTGTTGTAGTTTGTAGAAGATTTTATATATTATGGTTTTGATTAATGACTTATTTAAGTTGTATAATGTTATAATTATTTATTGTACATAGCACCTGTTTCAGGCTCATGTGGGTTTGGTATATGACTTAGAATTCAAGTCATAATTGTTATGTTATATTAGAATCATATAGTCATATGTGGCATAGCCGCAATCCATATGACAGTTGGATTTGTAAGTAGATTGTAGGAAAGTCTACATAAAGTAATGAGTTTAGCCTTTGAGGTGGATTTTCATATAATCACTTAAGTTATTTCCTAGTACATACCTTTATGAATACTATAATACTTCATATTCACAACTTATATATCTTCCTTATGGGAAAACTATAATAAGTATAGTGAATAATAGTTGCTGTTGGAGTACTTAAGAAAATAAGAGTATTTTCTTAAGTAACAGGAGACAACTACAGGATGATCACCATCTTGAAGAAGGTTGAAGTAATTATGCATACTACTTTTATAAAAAGACTTCTTACCTGTTAAATGACTATATCCTAGGAGTGATCATGAAGCGATCCTAACACAAGTATTATTACAGAAGTAATATGCATTATTATTTTCATCTTTTTCTGTACTATAGTAGTTATCTGATAGTTGTCTTTTATTGCTTAAGGGGATACCCTCATTTTCTTAATTACTTCTAACAGCAACTATTATTCCCCATACTTGTTATAGTTTTCCTGTAATGTGATAAATAAGTTGTGAATAATAAGGTAGTATTTATAAGATATATACTAGAAAATAACTTAAGTGATTATATGAAGATCTATCTCTAAGGCCAAACTACTTACCTTATATAGACCTTCTCACAACCCACTTATAAATCTAATTGTTTTATGGATTATAGTTGCACCTCATTTGACTATATAATCCTTTGTCCTTCTGACCCCTGAAGAGGTCATGTACAGTCGTGTCTGCAAAGTCTATGTACCTCTCTTGGCAATGCCACAACTATCGATCACCTCAACACTACCTACCTCACCATGGCACCACCACATTCTCAAACCTCTAGAGAAGACCAGAAAAGGGAAATCTATACCCTATATAAACATACTGATATGGAGTATGGTAAAATTTCAAAGCTTATAAACCTCTCCAGATTAGCTGTTTCAACAGTAGTCAAAAATGCGAAATCTAGAGATGGAAACACTCTTGATACCCCTAAATCTAGCAGACCAACCAAGATTACTGATGACAAAAGGCAAGTAATTCTTGATATTATCGATGCTGAGCCTTATTTAGCACTAAGAGACATTACCCACAAAGCCAATATTGGTCTTGAAAAAGATACTGTTAGCAAAATATCCAAAGAAGCTGGTTTTAAACTTAGGATAGCTAGGAAAAAGCCTTTTTGGAGAAAAGGATAGAAGGAGAAGAGAAAGAAGTTTGCTAGGGTCAGGAGAAACTGGACAAGAACTTGGAAATGAGTTGTTTTTGTGGCTGAGTCCACAATTGAATATGATCCAAATCCAGTGGGAAGAAAGGTCAGACATAGACTAGGTGAAAAGTTGGAAGAAAAGAACTTAAAACCTAGCTTTAAGTCAGGACGTACCAATATAGATGTATATGCTGCAATGATTCATAGAAGGAGAAACGAGCTAATTCTTGTAAGGAAGAGGAGTGAGAAGGAAAGGACCAGTAAGAGAGACAGGCTTGGTCTTAATGCCCATTAATATACAACTGAGATCTACCAGTCATACCTCCTTCCCTTCATAGAAGAGATAAATAGGACTCCTGAAACTATCTATATGGCTGCAGATAATACATCATGGTACAATGGAGTAGAAAACAAAAAATTTGTAGGAGGATTGTAGATATCAGAGATTAGCTTAGCCTCCCAACTCACCAGATCTCAACCCTATTGAGAATGCCTGGGAAATTCTCAAAAAAGCCCTCAGAAAGAGATTCTCCAAGTTTGAGAAAAGGCCCCATAGTTCTACTGAGTTATTTCAGGCAGTAAAGGAAGAGTGGGACCTCATTCCCTATGGGACATTTGATGGGTCAATTCAGAGAATATCTGAGAGAATTCAGACTGTATTGGATGCAGATAGAAGCCATACAAAATGGTAGCATTAGGAAACTATTATTTTTTATTTCTACTTTCATCTATTTTAAAATTGTACTCATATGATTTTTTTGGTGTAGTTAATATCATTATTTGTGGTGGTTATGCTGTTGCCATAAGGGGGTACATAGACTTTTTAGACACAACTGTACATAAAATCTAAGTAAGCCTTACAAGGCTTACTATTATCTAACTAACAATTCCAATATAACATTATACAACTTAATCAAGTTGTTCAAGTTAACAAATAATAACATATGAAATCCTTTTACGAACTACAACACATTTGTAACAGTTTTACAAAACTTACCTCTTCTTTATATGTGAGAACAATTGTGAAAGAAGTGATAACTATTATCCTGAAAGCTGCTTGTTTAGAATAGAAAGAAAAAAATGGTCCTTAGTGGATAGATGAACCCAATTATGATACCTAAATAGAATTCTTGATCTTAAATTAATATGAAAAGGATTAGTTGGATACCGAAATTTTTCACTTGTTCAATACAGTTAAAATTAAAAGGTTCCAGTAGAGTAGCACACAGAACCTGTCTGAGTAGGGAATGCCCGCCAAATATCATAATATGATCGTCTTTATCGAGCACAATTATGATAATAATAATAGTAATATTATTATTATTATGATAATACTTTAGGTCAACGCGCGACGCGTTGCCCCCCCACCACCCATGCTGTAGTGACAAAGTATCATACGCGTCGCCCCCAGGGCAGTACTACCGTAATTTACTTTCATTCATTCATTCATTCGCTGGTTCATCTTACTCTTACTCTCCACTTACGAATATCCATAATACAAAGGGGAAAAAAAAAGGGTTCTTCTATAGAAGGGGGGGAGGAAATGTTTCCGGGAACTGGGATAAAACGGTTATTTCTTTTTCTTTCTTCCCATGTTCTGGATGCACGGTTATTATGCTAACTATACGATAGCGCTCCTCCGCGAACGACATATTCTCGAAAAGACACCTTAGTAACTGGTGCTACCAAAAAACGACGATGGACCGAAGATGTCGGTGGGAATGGGAATACGAGCGTGGGCACAAATACTCCATCTCCCAGCCGGAGTTCCTCTATTCCAGCCCCTTCGGATGACGACGGCGACAGTCTCAATATTGCCTCCTCCCCTCCTCCAGCACCGGTAAAGAAGCACTTCGCCGGCTTCTCCGTGAAAACTCACAAAAGCGTTACTGCTACCACCACCACTTCTACCGCTTCCCGCCGCCGCAAGCAACCGGAGCAGCAGCAACAGCAAAAAAAGTTGACACAGCTGAAGATCGATCTGGGCCAGCCGCAACGCGCCACTTGCCGAACCTGCGGAATGTCGTACTACCCGTGCGCGCCCGACGACGACGCTTTACACAAGCGTTTCCATGCCAAGTCTGTCGGCGGGGTGGACTTCAAGAGTACTATTCTGGACGCTAAGAAGAGTAAGGTTGTTTGGAGAGGGAGCGAGGAGGGGCAGGAGGAGGATTCGTTTGTGCTCGTTGTTGATCGGAAGAGTGCTGCGGTGGAGAGGAGGAAGGCAAGGGAAGTATTGGAGGTTGTGGAGTCGGAACTCTCAGCTGGGGAGATTGGGGAGGGTGTGCTTTGGGGGGGTGTTAAAATCGAAGGAGGTGATGGGGGGGAGAGGTTTAGAGTACTGTTGTACGTGGTTGGGAAAAAGTGTGTGGGGTTGTGTCTTGCTGAGAGGATTCGGAGGGCTTATCGGGTCGTCGAGGATGAAGCTCGGAATGGTGGGGATGGGGAGACGAAGAGTGTGGCTTATAGGGGGAGTTCGATTTCGGTTTCGTATGTTCTCGTCCTCCCCTTTCTACCCATCCTGTGCATTCTACTCGAGTATGTTGATGATGGGTTTGCTCGTAGTGAAACACCCCGCCCCGCTATCCTCGGTATATCCCGTGTATGGGTGTGCGCCGACCACCGTCGTCAAGGCATTGCTACGAGACTACTGGATTGTGCGCGAGAAAACTTTATCTACGGGATGAAAATTGAGAAGGGTGACGTTGCGTTTAGTCAACCGACCGAGAGTGGTGGAGCGCTTGCTAGAGGATGGTTTGGAGCAGATAAGGCGCATCATTGGGCTGTTTACGTCGAGGAGGTATAAATGAATATGCATCACATGGCATTTTTATGGAGTTCTGGGTCATTGCTTAGGGACAGTGTGCATACCATTAGAAGGGTGGAATTTGTTGGGGTGGGGGGCTATGGTTTATTGGTTTATGACTGATATGTTGATGTCTTGTTCCTACGAATATTATGTATGGGGATTGGCCCTGGACGGGTACCGGCAGATGTATAGTAGGGTATTGCGGGTAGGGGTAGTGCGCAGCCTTACTTTTTATATTGAGGGTAATAATGCTATAATGGTGACAGCAGATAGACTTGGACCCCTCGCTTGGATTGTATCTGTCAATCAGAAACTGTTGGTATATTGCATATACACACAGCTGCACCCACCCTGGTTCTACGAATATCCCGTGTTTGCTCAATGTAGAGGAGCCGGAGCTAGGTAGAGTTAGTATAGGTTTGTTTGATTGTCCCCCATTGACTGGGTTGGAGGGGCAGACTCACGATCGAGTATAGGACACGGAAGGTTTCGTTCGTATTTAGAGCCTAGGGACCTGTTAGGAGCCGCGAATATACAACAACGCAAAAAATCTCAAGACTTGACGGTTACCTCCAGGCGCAGTCGGGGCCGTGTACGGATCCGGGTGCTTCCATCTCTCCAATGCTTCCTCCGCTTCCTGCAGAATGACCTTTCATAACCCATAACGTTAGTCTTCAATCCATCCATCCAAAGACGGAGGAACGAGCTTTCCATACCCTCAATTGTCGGGGCTCCCTGACGTCCCGGTTTGCTTCAAACAACTCCCGGATGTTGAGTGCTTGGGGTCTCCAAACGTCCCTTCGAATGCACCAGTCCA
Source organism: Tuber melanosporum (assembly GCF_000151645.1). NCBI lineage: Eukaryota > Fungi > Ascomycota > Pezizomycetes > Pezizales > Tuberaceae > Tuber > Tuber melanosporum. The sequence continues at coordinate 186,651 of NW_003298764.1, forward strand.
GGGACAACTTGAGACTGCGGCGGTAAAGGCTCCTGCAGAAGAAAGTAAATTAATAATAATCATTAGCCATGAGATTGAGCGGTAGATTAGCGAAGAATTTGAAACAAAGCTCACTTGACTATGGATGTGGTAGCCATGATTAATTTCGTTCCGATGGTTTTGTCGAGAATTTGCTGATGCTGGTGATGATGAGGTTGGGGATGTCTGTTCCCACCCAAGTCCGCGCTTAGTAATCTAGGAGGAACGACCCCCCCCCAGAGGAAAAACGGGTATGGTGCCGGTCGATTTCTCTGCGGGACGTCACGGAGCAAGTCAAAGTCCATAAGTTAAGGGTAGCCCGGTCGAATACACATCATCCACTGCCTAAAGGAAGTCCTTTCAAAACCTTCCACATCCGCACCCAAGCATCTAACGATCTGTAAAGTGATTGGACTTCAGAGCATTGTTTTGCATCCGAACTTTGCAAAAGAGAGATCACCTGATATCCGAATACTTTCTGAATCGATACAGTACGGGTAAGCACTACCAAGTGTTCGGTCTCGGCCCCGAAAAAGGACGCCTTGGCTTGCAGACGGTATTCTCTCATCGCGCATCCCTGGCTCTCTCTCGCCCCTCCTTCTTCACACAAATCTCGGGAAAACAAGCCCCCAAAAAGTTGCCCTACCGTACATCCTTTTTGCTCACTTCTGAACCTTTCCACCACCCTCCTCCTTTCGTTCTCTCTGATCCTGCTCTTTTTTTGCACCTCTGTTTCCTTCGTTTCCGGTTTTTCTTTTACTTCTCGGAGATAGATCATGGCTTGTCGTAGATTAGCTATGCGTCGCTTGCCTCTGGCAGCTACTCCTAGTGTGGCTCTCTCCGCCACTTCCGTTTCCTCGTGCCGCCAAGCTTCGGTACGGCCCTTTTCACGGCTATCACAATACAAGGATGGACTCTTGGGAAGTGCCTCTAGGTTCGTGTCCTTTCCTCTCTCTTCCGATACTGGGTCGGGTGGCTTATTTTCCTCATTTCCCTTCTCTGTGTTTCTAGGAATTCGCAACAATTTTTTAATGCATCATCGATCTTCAATCTCCAAGTCCGATCTTATGGTTCGTTCAAAAAGCAAACATTAGAATGATTCATTTATGGGTCAATATGAGTTCCAGTATGCTGATTTGAGGCGGCCTCGCAGCGAGTATGGTTATCAAGGTTCCCGCAATGGCCGAGTCGATTTCGGAGGGGACGCTGAAGCAGTTCTCCAAAAGTAATTATCTTCTTGTGTGCAGGTCCTAACGTTTCTACTAACAAGTCTGCAGAGGTTGGAGACTTTGTGCTGCAGGATGAAGAGATCGCGACCATTGAAACCGATAAAGTGGGTGTTTGCTATGAGCGGGCTTTCGGAGAGGTGCTGGTGCTGATATTTTTTTTAGATCGATGTCGCTGTCAATGCCCCGGAGGCGGGCACGATTACCGAGCTTCTCGTCGAGGAGGAGGCCACCGTCACCGTCGGCCAGGATCTTGTCAAGCTGGAATTAGGGGGAGCTCCGGAGGAAAGCGGTGGAAAGCAGGAAGCGGCTGAAGGAGAGTCGAAAGCGCCGGCAGATGCTGTCCAAGAGTCCGGAAACAAACAGGCGCCTCCTAAGGAAGAGCGCGAGGAGGGCGAGCCGGTGTCAGAGGCAAAGAAAGAGCCTACACCTTCGTCTCCTCCTGTCCCGGAACCGCCCAAGCAAGCTGAACAGCAGAAACCCAAGCCTGTCGCCCCCAGCCAAGAAGGGCTCGGCAACCGCGAGGAGAAGCGTGTGAGTACATGCACGGAATGGTGGAATGTCTGGACAGTTGCAAGTCACTGACCCTACCTAGGTGAAAATGAACCGCATGCGTCTCAGAATTGCGGAACGCTTGAAACAATCCCAGAACACCGCCGCATCCCTGACAACATTTAATGAAGTAGACATGTCTGCCCTCATGGAAATGAGGAAGTTGTACAAGGACAAGGTTCTTGAGAAGACCGGTGTCAAGCTTGGTTTCATGAGCGCATTCACCCGGGCTTGTGTTCTTGCCTCGAGGGATGTCCCGACCGTCAATGCCTCGATTGAAGGGCCAGACGGCGGCGACACCATTGTGTACCGCGACTATGTCGATGTTAGTGTTGCCGTTGCGACAGAAAAGGGGCTTGTTACCCCCGTGGTGCGGAATGCCGAAGCTTTAGACTTTGTGGGGATTGAAAAGGCCATTGCCGAACTGGGCAAGAAGGCGAGGGATGCGAAACTCACCATAGAGGATATGGCGGGTGGAACTTTTACCGTGAGCACACCTCCTTTGCCGAGACTATCCTCAGTTCCACTAACGCCACTTTTTCTCCCCTTCTTTAGATCTCTAACGGTGGTGTCTTTGGGTATGAGTTGCCTCTCCGACGACGAGACATTTAGTTTGCTGACCCTGTTGTGATAGTTCCCTTTACGGTACCCCGATAATCAACCTTCCACAAACCGCTGTGTTGGGGCTTCACGCCATCAAGGACAGGCCGGTTGCTATTAACGGGAAGATCGAGATAAGACCGGTAGGAAGAGTCATCCCGAGACTCTCTCGAACACACGCTGACAGCCTCAATAGATGATGTACCTTGCCCTCACCTACGATCACCGTCTCCTCGACGGCCGCGAGGCAGTCACCTTCCTAGTAAAGGTGAAGGATTACATTGAGGATCCCCGCCGCATGTTGTTAGGCATTTAATTTTGCCGCGCGGTTCCCCCCTCTAGCTCCTATCCTGAGTGATCTCCGCTCGTGTGCCCCTGGTCTCTCACATTGTCACCATGTTATTACCACATGTCGCTAGCCTCTTTTTCCCTTTTTCTTTTTTTTTTTTCCTTTTTTTTTTCCCGCTAAATTCCCGGCATACTGTATTTAAACACTTTTTTCTCGATTGAGTGAATTATTATTATTCACTTGCAAAAAAATTCACATGGAGGGTTATTGGCGAGTGATTTTTTGTGGTTTGAAAGTTGTAAATCTCGGGTTAATACGGCAATCGGCCGGGCGACAGGCAGCTCTACCGGAAAAATGGCGAAGGTGGAGTGGTATTGATTCGGGTATAACCAAACGCCAATCATGATCGGCGGGGGGGGAATGCTGAATTCGGGGGGCTGAAAGCTGACCAATGCGAATTTGCACTTTTTTCTTTTTTGTCATTGGGTTTTGCGGTACGGTAAGCAAAGCACTCGAATATCGTAGCCAGGCAAGTTAGACTACCGGTACTGTACAAGTATTTGGTACTCGCACTAAGAGGTGGAAAATTCCTCCTCTTGGATAGGGTGGGTGGTCAAAAAGCACAGCGAAGACTGGCCCCCTTCAGCCCCCAGCTCGAGAACGAGAAAGTGCCGTCCCAGTGCAAGCGCCAATTATTCGAGTTGTTATGATACAAGTATGATATGGCACGGCAAAAGTATACTCCGCAATACTCAGAAACCCACCCGAATACCACAACGGTAGGACTCTACTGTACGAGTACTGTAGGGGATACGGCACCGATAATACGGGTAAACGTGTCAGGACGTTAGAATTCCCCTTCTCGGTCAGGGGTGGTGGAGGGGAAACTCAGCCCCTCGATTGAGACAAGATATGCACAGCGCCTTACTGGGAGTGGCAACTTATGATTCAACGGTCCCGGCAGGTTTGGATCGAACAGTTCCTTCCTGGGTGACACAAGTGAGGTCAAGATGTTCACGACGTGTCACTCGGTATGGCCGGTTTTTTTGAACTTGGACGGTGGTGGGCAGGAGTAACTTTACGAGTAAACTATCTATCGTTTGGGGCGATAGGCTACGCTCCACTGTAGAATCGAACTCGCATGGTCCAATCATGTGTGACTAGAGAGTGTCGGGTACTCGCAGCGTACTGTACAAGTACAAAGTTACCAGTATGATACTTTTCCAGACAACTGAGGGATGGTTCGAAAAATACATGAAAACTGGAATCACGCTTGTGGGATTGATAGACTGTTTACGAAAATACACTTGTAAGTGTTTTGGTATCATATTTTTTCTTCTTTCTCCTCAGGTTTTGCTATCATACTGTACAGTACCTCTTTCGTCATCAATTAGCCAAGACTGAATAAAGCGCGACTCAGGTTTTCCAGCGCGTCACCCTCATCTCCTCCTAGCAACCTCACTTTCTACACGCGGTTTCGCCAACATTTAGGTTTGCAACAACTTTCTCTCTTGTTCACAAGATGGGTATTAAAGGTGACCACTCTAAGCGAGCAAATACTCCATCTACGGTCACTGGCTAACACAAGATATCCAGGCCTCTTCCACCTCCTCCAAGAGAACACACAGGATTCCATAAAGGATGGCGAGATAAAGCAACACTTTGGCCGGAAAATCGCCATCGATGCCTCGATGAGCATCTACAGCTTCCTCATAGCCGTTCGGTCGGAGGGGCAACAGCTGACCTCCGAAACGGGCGAGACGACTTCCCACCTGATGGGCCTCTTCTACCGTACCCTGCGTATGGTGGACAACGGGATAAAGCCACTCTACGTCTTTGACGGGCGCCCGCCCACTCTGAAGTCCGGCGAACTGGCCAAACGCAGCGCGCGCAAAGCCGAGGCCACGGCGGCGCACGCTGAGGCGAAGGAGGTTGGCACGGCGGAGGAGGTTGAAAAGTTCTCGCGGAGGACGGTGCGCGTGACGAAGGAGATCAACGACGAGTGCAAACGCCTGTTGACCTGCATGGGTATACCTTACGTCGAGGCGCCGTGCGAGGCGGAAGCGCAGTGCGCAGCTCTGGCCAAGGCCGGGAAGGTGTACGCGGCCGCCAGCGACGATATGGACACGCTGTGCTTCGAGACGCCCATCCTGCTGAAGAAGCTGATGCTCAGCGAGATGAAGAAGGAGCCCGTGCAGGAGATCTACCTCGACCGCGCCATGCAAGAGCTCGGCTTCACGAGGGACCAGTTCATAGACCTGTGTATCCTCCTTGGTTGCGACTACTGCGACACCATCCCGAAGGTGGGCCCCACCACCGCGCTCAAGCTCATCCGCGAGCACAAGTCCATCGAGAACGTGCTCAGCCACCTCGGCCCCAAGTACGCGGTGCCGAAGAAGTGGCCGTACCAGGACGCGCGCGAGCTCTTCAAGAACCCGCTCATCACCGATCCCGACGAGTGCGAGTTCAAGTGGGAAGCGCCCGACATTGACAAACTCGTCGCCTTCCTCGTGGGCGAGAAGGGCTTCAACGAGGATCGTGTGCGCGCGGGCGCAGTCAAGCTGTCCAAGAACTTGAAGGGGAACACGCAAGCGCGCGTCAATGACTTTTTCAAGCCCGTGCCCAAGACGGCGGAGGAGCTTGCCGGGCTGAAGAGGAAGAGTGAGGAGAAGGCAGCCGAGCGGAAGAAGAAGGTTAAGGCGGAGAAGGCGGAGAAGGGGAAGGGGAAGAAGGGGAAGAGGTAGTTTTTTTTTCTTCTTCTTTCTTTTTCTTGTTTCGTATCCTTTGTATCATGGTATGCCACTCTTTGGTCTTGACATTTTTTTATATTACGATGGTAGGCCTGGTATTCTGTACAGTACAATAGTCTTTTCATTCTCTCTTTTTTTCATTTTTTCATTTTTTCATTTTTCTTTCGGAGAGGTGAAAATGAAAAAAATGTTACAATCATAACATACCGGTAAACAATTATCAATTACCGTAATCACTTTGCGGGAGAATATAATGTATACACCGCCACAGAACCCACCACTACGGCCACCGAAAAAATGAATGACAAACCCAAGTTACGATACCAACAGTGCAGAGCACAGAATACCGTAACAATCCGTGCGTGCATACCAGGTTTGGAGGCTGAGAAACAAGCGTTGTCGCATATACAAGTATCATACATGTGGCTGTGAAAATTCGGAATGCCGGGGTGGGAGGAGAGTTAGGGGAAAGTGGGTACTATATCATAACTCGTGTCAAGGTATCATATCATAGTTAATAAGGTTGGAGGTTTACTCGCGTGATAGATTTAGGAATTATGGTATGGTATCGTGCAAATAGGGTTTTTGGATGTATAGTATGGTATATGATTGTGAGAGTAAGTCGTGAGACATGCTCGTCGTCTGTACGATAGATTTGTGAGTATAAATTTTATTGTACTTGCATTGTAATCACGGAACCAACCATATATAATAAGAGCTTTTATTTTTTGTCGATGGCAAGAATTTTTTCTGCTCCGTTTGTACTACCCTTGCACCATAACCGCACAGCACACGCACCCACTAAGGGAAGAAAGAAAAAAAGAAAAGAAAAGGAAAAGAAGGAAGGAAAAGGAAAGGATAAGGATTCACAGGTTTTGTCCGGGGTGATGTTACCCTCCTGTTGCCTAGCACGGTAGACTACAGTACAGTACTGTACAGTTAACATACCGCCCCCCCCTCCCCCCTCTCGAAGGGATGGAAAGAAAGAGGTTGCTTGGGGATTTGATCCGATCCGATCCGATCTGTTGGTTAGTTTTTTTGTACTGTACGAATATTACTCGAAGATTCTTGTATGAATATTATGATGGAGGATCGATTGGTAACAGTACTGTACAGTACTCGTAGATAGCATTTCGTGGTGGGGTCTATCAAGTTGTATGTATGATAGCTTCTATGGTATATATAGCTCTTGGTTCGGTTTGGCCCGGTTTTGCTCCTTCACTTTTCCTGCCGTTTGCACACGACGATCTGGGGGACCGAAGGCCGGGTATCATAGGGTAGGATAGGATAGTATCGACAGAGCTGGTCGTGAGTTTTGGAATTCTGGATATCATTATCATGCCCACACTGCTCGTGTCATACATATCGTCTAGTGAACGAATCGGTGGGACGTGGTACTGTATTTATGTCGATATAGCTTCCACTCGACAAGTACGTACAGCGCAATAGATAGACTGCTGATTTATCTGACAATCTACCAATGCAAGTTCCGCGCGCAGGTATTAAACATCAATAGCTGTGATGGAACACTTCACGCTCTCTCACTCTTTTTCTTCTCTCCTTTCAAACTGCACGGGGCAGCCTCATCACCATCTTCTCACCGAAAAGAAGCGAGTTGGTGGAATCGATCACCTACTGTAATAAGGGGGAGGATTTCATTCGTATAGTTAGTTTACTTTTACTTTGTTTACTTGCCATTTATTTCCTTCCTCGTGCGTTCGTACTCGATTCGTTGGTTTTGTGTCGAATTGCTTCGGAGAAATATCACGGCTTGCTCTGACATAGTGGTAGCCTTTTCTCTCTTTCTACATTTTACCCACCTAGGTCGGGTACTGTGCTTGTAGATAATGGTGCGGCTGGCGGTGGCCTGAATGAATGGATGAATGCCTGAAGGGGTGTATTCTACTCTGAGAGAAGGGGACAAAGTCTCCCATTCTGTATCATATCATACCTAGAGTATTATCATCGTGATTTTATTATCCTCCCCATCTAGTCGGAAATGCTTTCTAGATGTCCTTAGCTATGTATACAACGTTGTGCCAAGTATTATTATTATCATAAGTGTCCATCCATCCGGGGATGAAAATGCAATCCGGCAAAAGAAACTCAACACACAAACGCACAAACACATAAGAGAAATCGTGAGAGAGAGAGAAATTTCCTACCTACGCCACGACTAGATAATCACCAGGTAAAGTTCTAGCAGGGCGTGATATAAACGCGCACGACGAACTCGTTCTTCCGTCAATTCGTTGCGCTGTGAAATTCCCCCACCACCGCGAAATTCCAAAAGTACTGCACTGTACAGTACACAACTCAACACCACCACCAAGATCGAAGCATGATTGCACATGGCACGAGAGGAGAACAAACGACGCAGTGATAATTCAAATTCTCTGATAAAGTGCTACGAGAGCTGTCTGCCCAATTCGTCTATTTACGATATCCATTCGTGCTCGCTTAACCTCCATTGATATTGACATTTGTTGGGGGGGGGGGTCACGATATCTCCTTCTTCTTCTTCCGAGGCGCCCACAAAACTCTCGCAACGCTTTCACGGGAAACTACAACCATGTGCCGGGCGGAGCTTCTCCATCTTATATTGATGGTCTAAACTTGCGGGACCGCCCTGATATCCTGTCCGATCGCATCTCTCGTGTCGCCGCATGAACTTTGCATGTTCCCTTAGCGAGATGGTGTTGTTTTTCGCCCGCTTGAGCGTCCCATGGCTTCTCGAGTCTGGGTGAGCGGGGGGAGGGATGTGAAGCGAGTGATCACTCGCGATACCGGCGGCGAGGGGCCTGAACGGTGCATTCCTCGCGGCAAGGCTTGTAAAAAATAGTATTTTGGAATTTTTCTACTTGGTGTTTGGTATGGAATGCTACAATTTGGCATAGGAATTGATCCTTCATTTATTTCTATTTTAAAAAATTAAATTGGGTTCTTCTACGTGAACATGTATTTACTATTGCGCTGGGAATGGGGAGTAGGGCAAGGGGGTGAGTGAGTGATTGAACGGAGGAAAAAAGAAGGAAGGAAGGAGGAAGAAGGGAAAAAGTGAGGGACAGACTCTGGTCCAGGAGGGATTGGACCGATGCCATCAACAAGTGAGTGTCAAGTGACAACAAGGACAAGGAGAACACCCAATCGGCGGAAATAATTGGGATGTGTGAGGAGGGTAGAAGGGAGAGCAAAGTGACGTGTTGCCGTCGGAGGGATGGGGGGGAAAAAATAGGAAAAAGAATGAAGGGGTGGGAAGGAATAGAAAGATGAATGAGGGAGAGGAAAGAAGGGGGGGGAAATGGGAAAAAAAGCGGGAGATGGAGGAGACCCCGAAAAATGGGTTGGGTTGGGAGGGCCCGAGGAGCAAGTGAGAGAGAAGTGGAAGTGGAAGGGAAGAAAAAAAAAGGGAATCGAAGGGGAGGGGGGAAGGGAAACGAGGGAAAGCGCAGCGAGGGAGCGAGGGCGCGAAGAGAAGCTTCGTCGGCGTCGATGGATGGATGGGATGCGAGGGAAAGAAAGAGAAAAAAAAGGCTTGCACCTTCTTCCTGCCTTCAAAAACTTCAAATCGGTGCTCTATAATTTTTCTTTTGGACAGCCTGACCTTTTTGCTTTGGTTAAACTTTGTATCATACTGCACAATTCTGTGTGCTCTCTCTGCTCTGCTTTCCCGGCAAGTTTTTCTTGGGGGAGGGGGAAAGAGTGAGAGAGTGAGAGTGAGAGGCAGTAATCTCAATTTTTACCCCTAACCCACTCAAAACATGGGTTAGAAGAACCTGAGAGGGTGGGCAAGGAAAATGTGGGCGTTGATCTGGTCGGGCTGCAGGCTGTCTTCGTGTTGGGACATAAGACGACGTTGCCCCGCTACCCTCTTCCCGCTCACCCTTCGTTCCCATCCACACTTTCAATCTCCCATTTGCTTCCTCCACACAAGCACACGAAAATATTCCCACTTTTACAAGTGACTCCGTCAATCGCCCCCGTCTATTCTATCCCAAATCAAGGTTACAGATATCCACACCATTAAACATGCCTCCCAAAGCTGCCGCCGCTAAGACTGGAACCACCAAGAAGAGTTCCAGCGTTTCCGAACATCCTCCTTATAAGGAGATGATCAAGGAGTCTATCCGAGCTGTTTGTTCTCCCCTCCTCACCCTATCTTCCCTTATTATTATCGGAAGGAAAGAATAAAACAAGAGGGATATGATATATGGATGAATAGTAAACTAACTTTCCTATCATGTATAGCTTAAAGAACGCAACGGATCTAGGTTAGTTGCTTGAAAAAAATATTCACAACATTTTGTCGGTTACGTGTTGTTGTGATGTGGCTAATGGCGTGTTTTCCCCCCTCAGTCGTCCTGCTCTCAAGAAATACATTCAGGCCAACTACAAGGGTGTTGCCACCGATCGTTTCGACCAACTCTTCAACCAGGCATTGAAGAAGGGTGCCGAGAACAATGAATTCGCTTTCCCTAAGGGTATGTGTCCTGTTTGCAGAGTTGCTCTTAGGACTTCGCTTAACATGAGCTTTTAGGTCCCTCTGGCACTGTCAAGCTTGTAAAGAAGGAACCCGCTCCCAAGCCTAAGCCTACCGCTAAGGACACCGCCAAGGTATGCTCCTTCACATTTGCGGTTTTATCTTGATCAATGTAATCTAACTATGCACAGAAAACTGCCGCTGCCAAGGAATCCACCAAGAAGACTGCCAAGAAACCTGCCGCGAAGAAGGCTGCTGCTCCAAAGAAGGAGAAGGTTGTCAAGGAGAAGGAACCCGCTCCCAAGAAGGAGAAGGCCGCTGCGAAGGAGCCTGCCAAGCCCAAGTCCAATGCAAAGAAGCCAAGAAAGACGGCCGCCGCTGCTGTGAGTTTGAATCCCAAGAGCAAAAGGGAAAAAAGTTTTACTTTATCTAACATTTTCCAGGCCCCTGCCGTGACTGAGAAGTCCCCTGTCCTCACCAAGACCAAGTCTGGTCGCGTCTCTAAGGGATCCGCGACTACCACAAAGGCCGCACCCAAGAAGAAGGCCGCTGCACCCAAGAAGAAAGCAACCCCAAAGAAGAAGGAAGCCCCTGCAGCTGAAGCATAAGCTTCACGCTTCGAAACAAATTCCTACTTTCTTGTAAATCTTCGTCTTTTATAACCAGAGTGTAGCTGCATGTTCGCCTTGTTCAATTATGCTCTGTTGGGGGAGGTGTTTATTTCATGATTTGCTACGGTTCTTTTCTATCACTGTTTTCTACACTTGGGGAATAATGCAAGGGTTTTGTTCTTTGTCCATTGGGGGGGGTAAATCGCTTTCTCTCTTTCGGTTCCCGTCGTATTAGGTCTTATCGGGGTTTTCCCGTTCTGGACAGTTTTTCTTTTTTCTTTTCCTTTCGGGTGCTTGGGAATTTTTATTTTGTTTCCACGTGTATTGTTCGTTGTATGCTGGGGTTATTGTTGTCCAATCGGTTTTTATCATTACTTTTGATTTTCTCTTGAACTGGAAGAGTGAGTTCTTTGGAGCTACTGGCACCACTCTTGTACCTCATTCGTTATCGTATAGAATTCTTTTTCGTCATGAGTAAAAAAGCTTTTGGAATATAGGGGTGTATCTGTGAAAAAGCTGGCGACTAACTGACGGGAGCAGGTGAAAAGAAATGAGGTGGTATGATAGGACGCAGGTTGAGCACAGTATCGCGAGTGTGGTGAATGCACGGTATTCGCAGTTATCGTAATTCGCCGACCAAATACCGGTACCCTAACCCAGGGGAAATGATGATGATAATAATAGCAACAGTTAATGCTCTGCTCCGTTTCGTCACTCATTTGTTCACTCGGTCTCGCGAGTCGTCCCAAATTAAGGGGGAAAAAACGTGGGCAGCGCCTCCGCGTTTCTCACTTTCGCTTGTGAGTGATGGAGCGAGCGGAGGTGAAGTGAGGTTGAAACCTTGGACTAAACTAAGGATTAGGGTTTTTTTGCGCATGGAGGGTCACTCGTCTGGGTTAGGTTTATTCTTGCACGCACGCACACAACTGTTGGCTGTAGGATTCGGTTGGCGGGTCCGCATCCTATCGATCACACCCGCACAGTATTCCGCTCTTTGCATGTATGCATGTATCATATGAACGATATGTATCCACTCGAGTAGCCAGCCATACGTGCGGTTACGCCCATCGTCCTCTTCTTCCCCTCGAGATGCTGAGCGCGGTTATCGTCGGTTGGTGAGGGGGTGGGTATGGATAACCGAGCTATTCCATACAAATCTCCGTTGTTTCTCCGTTTCTCCCCGAGCGGCACTTTTTTTTCATTTTTTTCATGGATAGCGGTTGTCGGCGGGATTCATCATATCATACTCGTAGTCATTGCTTGTCGGTAGGTCCGTTTTGTGAGTGAGTGATTGGTTGTGATTGATGGTTCTTGCCTTGTACCGTATGATGCATTAACTTACTAGCATCCCCTCGATCTACGCTCGAGCGCGTTGTGAATGTTGAAAGTCTGTGGATGAAGTGAGATTTGATGCAACATGCAGTTGTGATGGTAAATACCACCGGGGTATATCAGAGCACAGCCTACCTGATATCAGATCGGAAACTTTGATGAGGTGAGATATCACTCCTTGGCGCAACTGCTCAGTACATATATGATATGGTGGATTATTTTCTTGGTAATGCTGGAAAGGGTTGAGGTAGCGTACTCGTATTATATCATAGCTCCAGGCTAGATGGATGGATAGATATGATGGATGGATAAAGATTATTGCTGGTGTGGTAGGCAAGTGGGGAGTATTATACTGTACTGTACTCGTAGTCTAAGTAGTAGTCTACGGTAGGTAGGTAGGCCCGAAGTAGGAGAGGTATGATATGCATGTACTAGCGTACGGTGCTAGCAGCTAGTTATTGCTAGTACGGCAAGGTAAATAAATAGCCGGCCAATTAGCAGTAGAGTAACTTTGTAGAAATCGATAGACCGTGTCGAAAAAGTAGGATAACCTTCCAACCTCCTTTCTTATTTTGTTTTTGTTTTTTGTTTTGTTTTATTTTTAGCTAGGTATCATAATTTGGGTCATGATATACGGTACCGTTATCACGGTCCGTCCGTCCGTACAGTTACGTACGGTAGGTTCCTACCGTATGATGTGATGATGTCATCAAATTTTCGTTTCTTTCGGGCGATTGATTTATTGATTGATGCTTTTGCCCCCCACCACCATAATATCATCGTTAATTGGCGCACTCGGAATGGTATATATTTTGCTTCTGGGGATCGATGAATGGAGAGTTGGGAGTGGGAGTGGGAGTGTATCGTAACGATATTACGGTAAACGGGTTAATCGAATTGTGCCTGTGCTGTGGGAGGGGAATTGTACTCCTCCTACTCCACCGCACTTATCATGAGACAAAAGGCGAGTTTTTATGGTATTGCAGATGCGCGGTGCGGGCATTTAAAAAGATGTCTCAATCTTATATACTATTACAGTAGTATGTATTTCTGCTCGCTAGCGGGGTAAACCCTGGGGTTCGATTTTTCTACACAGTCTTCTCCCGTAATCCTGCCTACTATCACGGAAAAGCATCTGAACGTTCGAGTTCCGGATTGGTAAAAGGTGCCTTGTATGATAGATACCGGTATTATGATGCCAATAAACAATTTTCCCTTAGGAAATTATTTCACCGTAATTCCCACGTGCGTGTATAAGTTGCTTCGCTTCTACCCTATGATATCGTCTGTCCCAAAAATAGAAAATGACAATTCAGAACAATAATGATAATACCGTAAAAACTTGTTAAATCCGGCATCTGGAAGCGGGCTTGGCTATGGCGCAAACAAGGTGTGTGTAATCATGCCAAGAGATCGAGTGATCGTCCATGATGCCGAAAAGACATTTGTTGAACGTCAATCCACAATCAACACAACTATTAGTTTACAAATTCTATAACTTCATCTCCCTCTATCCCAACATCAGCCCTGTCATCAAGTGAGTCTAAATCTTCTTACCAGTTGCCAATTTCCAGATTTTCAAATTCTTTGATATCCAACTCATGATCCAAACTACCATCAACTGGAAGTGACAAGCCTAATTTGTGAAAAGAACTAACAATTAGGCTTGCCTTCTCAGCATGAAACTGAGCATAAGCATCTCCAACACAGTGAGTTGTCATAACTCTTCGGTCCCCAACTGTCCATTTTTCGAAATCGGCTGCTGATTCGCACTTGAAGATCTTTCAATCTGTGTAGTCACGCATTAAATCCTTAAATGGCTTGTTGATAGAGACGTCTAGGGGTTGCACCAGGCTAGTGTATCCGGTGGGAATTAGAGAAGGGGTGATGTTGTTATTTCGAAGTAGCTCAAGTACGGCGGAAGTTTTATGAGACCCCATTAAGTCAAGGGCAAAAAGACTCAGACGACCACCAAGTGCGGGAATTAAGTAATCAGTAAGGTATTTTGTAAATAAGGTATCATTCATATATGCTGTAGCATTATACTCAATCAAAACACTGGGATGATATTGTAGTTTTTCAGCTCCCAACCTAGCTCCTGTACCATGAAAAATAATCATAGGTGGTATTCGGAAGATGCTATCAGCAAAAATACAGAGAACCAAGCTGGCCTGCCGCTTGTCCCATCCCGATCGGCTTTCCTTCACCCACACCGCCTTCGTTCCTGCCGTGTTATAGGTCTTACCCTGAAGGTATTCGAAAGAAATTGGGGTCTCGTTGAGATTGCAAATATTGGAAAGTGAATAGCGACCAACTGGATGCTCAACTGCAACCTCCCAGAATCAATTACCTCTTGGCTGTGGGTTTCACCAGTTGAAACGCAACTAGTTAACAACAAGCATCTCATAATCCGAAGGTAACTTTTGCGCTTTTTTGGTGATACTGCGAAGGCTAATTCGATGGCGACTAAGAAATCCCCAAAACCACACATTACTGAATCTGAAGAGCTCTGAACTAGCATTTGGATAAGTCTCTCGAAATAAGAATTGAGACTGAATTCGAAACCACCCCTGCCTCACAGTTTGTCCTGCTTCCCTTCGCTCTATAAACTGACCATATAACTGATCCTCTAATTGTGGCCATAGTACCCACTGCGAAACTCCGATACTTTCTTCTTTTCTTTTTCCCAAGTTTCTTTCTACCCCCTCAATTCGATTTTTTGTTCGTATCCAGTCGCTGATTGTGGTTCGTGGAATTTGATAGAAGTAGGCAGCTTTTTGTTGTATGGGATGGCAATACATTCCCAGCTGGGCAAGTGGAATGGAATGATGAGCCATGAATGTAAATACTCGCAGTTTTTGATTTTGGCTATAGCTTCGTTCTGGACGCTGAATTGGCTTTAAATTGTAACAACGTAGAATTCATTCCTTGATTGACTTTGCGTTTGGCCCTGCTGGCATTTTGGTATTTGAATTGGACTCATGTCTTCTATCAGGTAATTGGTCTCTCTATTCTCAGTTCTAAACATTCTACGTACTACACTTTATCTTCCCTTTACTTCTCTATACATTCTTGTCTCATGCTGACTTGAATTCAACAATTGTCTCTGATATTGAGTCAATAATACCATGACTCTATATTTCACAATTATAAAACCTATAGTCATTGTTAAACTCTATTCACTGGTAGGCAAATACGAGATACTCATTGAACTCTAATAATAAGAAAACGAACACGGGTGAGTTGACTCATGCTCTATTTGATATAGTCTGTGCGAGTTTCTAATCTCGGCATCACTCCCGGTCACTCGATATCTTGGCATGATCACTCATACCCAATTTGCGCCATAGCCAAGCCCGATTCCAGATGTCAGATTTAACGAGTTTTTACGGTAATATCATAATTATTATCGTATCCTACATGGGCCTTCCGTTTTTCCGTGCTCAGCATCGGGTTAGGGTTCTGTACTACGAGGTAAATTTACTTCGTACGGAAAACCCGCTCTGTGTGGGTCAGCAAGGAAGTTGCAGGTTGGCTACAGTATGATATGATGATACTCGCACGGTTTGATAGGCTTGGCGGAACTTGCGACAAGGTTCTCGGCATGGTTGGATTTAGGTTGTGCCTGGGTACATACAGTACAGTACAGTACGAGTACTGTGGACTAGACTAAGCATTAATCTACCGTGTTGTGCGCGCTGTGCTGTGCGTTGTGTGTGTGTGTGGTGCGCAGGTCGGAAGGGGTGCAGTGCTTAGTCTACTGTGCATTTGCTGTGTTTTTTTTTTTTTTTTTTTTTTTGGTCTTTCGGCTTCGTGATTTGGATGGGGTGGGATGGATAGGATGGGATGGACTACACGGTATCGGTTATTGGTACTGTACGAGTACCGTACTGGCACCCGGACCATACTTTGCTGTGCGATACATTGCCGTTACGGGTGCTTGAGCTCTTATAATATATAGTATCATGGGGTACTGTACAGTACTGTACTGTACTGTGCAGCTCTCGTACTTTGTGGGGTAAGGAAGCGGCGGGCGCTGCTACTATATATTTCTATGATACTCGGGGATGGAGAGAAAGGTGGAGAGAGAGATTGGAATTTAATAATGCAGGGTATCATGAAATGGAGGGATGAATGCGCTTTAACTGCTTTTTCCTTGGATGACGTACGCACTCACACCAGCTGGAGAGTTCTCAGTTCTCTGCCCTGCACTGCACAGCTTTGTCTGATGCCGGGGTGCGGGATTGACCAAGAGGGCGAATTTGGAATGGTGTTTTGGGGGGTGAATGGTGTTGTAATTTGCTGCAGACTGTGTGGGCTGGAGGAGGCTGAGGCGCAGTCGTGCCATCTTGTCCCTCTTTCTATTATCATTTGGTAGACCTTGCCCCGAGGTGTTACTCCTGCTCGTGTCGTGCTGTGCGAGTGACCCGGTACTGTACGAGTAGAATGCTCGAACTGTAATCATACTGGATATCTATCCATCCTGCTCTCACCCATGCTTTATTTCGAGACTTCTTGAGTGAGCCTCGGACTGTCTGCTTCTCAATTCCGCCGGCTTGGGGGAGTTATCCTACTGTATCATACGTATACCACCAACTTGGACGGTGCGGATACTCGAGCATCGTGTTGTCTCTCTCTCTCTCTCTCTCTCTCTCTGTCCCCTCCTGGACAGGACTCGTACTGTACAGTACTCTACTCCACGCTCGAGGGAAGGGAAACTCATCAACTGCTTGGGAATTTGAAATTGGAGTGGCTGGAACTCTTCGGCTCACAGTTCTTGTCCCCCCCATCCATTATCCACTCTTTTGCTCCCTTCTCCCATCAACCTCCACTGACCGCCAGCTTGCTTCTGCTTGCTGGTTGTTTAACGCATGCGGCTTGTGTCGCGCCTAGACCACTTCTCTTAGGGGTCCCTTTTTTTTCTTTTTTTTCCTTCTTCCGCTCCCACTGTGCTCTGCTCCCCTCCGTAGCTGCCCGTGGTTCGCCCTCTCCTCTCCTCTCCCTTAACTGCGCTCTCTCCTTTTTTCTCGCCCTGTTCCGTCGTTTTTCCCTTTTTTTCTTTTTCCTCTTTCCTTTTTCCTCTTTTCTTTTTTTTCTCTTCTAATTCAAAGAATCATTTCCTTCGAGAAGCACCATCTCCCCTTCTTCCTCTGTTCCAGCTTTCGTCTTTTTTTTTTTTTTTTTTTTTTTGGGCCGGTCGACAGCACATGCTTTTACAGTTTAGGGATACTGCTGTTATGCCAGTTCCCCACAACGATATCCCAACATCCTCCTCCTCGTCGAGTCGTCGTCATTATACCCCCCAAAACTTCTCCCGGCCTCACCAACATAGCCCTTCCAACTCCACGAGCGGTGTTTCCGCTGCCAACGGAAACGGGTCTGTGACTGGTGTCGTCTTGGGCCTGAAAATCGTCGAGGGAGACTCCTCCAATACCCGCCCCATCAACTCCAACCGGCGGCCATCACTTCAATCTACAGTCACTTCTACCACTACCACTGCCACTACCGCTGCCACCACGACAACTTCAAACATGTCCACCTTCGCCAACGGTGGCCCCGCCGACCGTGACGGGAGGATGGCTGTCGGGATGGGTTCAGGGGCTGTAAAGGGCCCGACGACCCCATCACCATCACCGGAGAACCTGTATTTCCCAAATGGACCGGCAGTGGAAGGTGGGTCCAACAGCAGCCCGAATGGTGTGCAATCCAGCGCTGCAACACACGGCTCCTCTTCTTCGGTTGCTTCTCCTAATAGCACCGTGAGCCTTGTGGCTCCCAAGACGACGGACCATCTATCCGCCCCTAATTCCCAACCGAATACCTCCCGCTTCTCCTCACCTCTGCCCTTATCCGCCTCGTCTGCCGCCCACGTGGGCCAGCCGCAGCAACCACCCCCCCCTGGTTCGAGCCTGCGGCATCGACACACGCTGCAAGTCCCTAAAGCTTACAACGCTCGTAATCCCCCTCCTGGGGGCGTACCCGATGCTGTTGCCAGTGGCCGTTTCTCCCCCACCACCACCACCAGTGCCCCCCGTCGTGCTTCCATCTCCCTGGGCAGAAGGGCTACCAGGTCGGCTAATTCCGATATGCACATCGACGAGATACCCCAGGACGAGGACGCCGCGCGGTGGGCCGAGGCCATCAGGGCAAAGAGGGCGAGCAAGAGGCGGAAGCAGGAGGAGGAGGAGGAGGATGATAAGGTTGTGGTTGGGACCAAGGTTGACCACAACCACGTGAATTGGGTAACGGCGTATAATATGCTCACTGGTATCCGTTTCGTGGTATCGAGGGTCAATGCCAAGATGGATAGACCCTTGACGGACGCTGATTTCGATGCCAAACACAAGTTCTCGTTTGATATGTGGGTTCTTGCCCCGTTCGGCCTTGTTTTGTAAAGGGGTGTCCCTCTGCTGACGTGTGCTCCAGAACCGGCAATGAGCTTACCCCCTCGGCCAAGTATGATTTCAAGTTTAAGGATTACTCGCCCTGGGTCTTTCGACATTTGCGGACAAAGTTTGGCCTCGATCCGGCTGATTATTTGATGTCGTTGACGAGCAAGTACATATTGTCGGAATTGGGTTCGCCCGGAAAGAGTGGCAGTTTCTTTTACTTTTCCAGGGATTACAAGTACATCATCAAGACCATTCACCACGGGGAACATTTGTTTCTCCGAAAGATACTGCGGGATTACTGGAAGCATGTGGAGGACAACCCTGACACTCTGATATCGCAATTTTATGGTTTGCATCGTGTCAAGACGCCCTTTGGCCGCAAGATCCACTTTGTTGTCATGAACAACCTTTTCCCGCCCCACCGAGATATCCACCAGACGTTTGATCTCAAGGGTTCCACCATTGGACGAGATTTCAAGGAGGAGAACCTGGCGGATAACCCGAGGGCCACCCTGAAGGATCTCAATTGGCTTCGGAGGGACATGAATTTGAACTTTGGACCCTACAAGAAGGAGTTGTTCTTGCAGCAGGTGGAGAGGGATGTCAAACTATTGCGAAAACTTCACATCATGGATTATTCTTTGCTGTTAGGCATCCACGATCTAACCAGGGGGAATCGGGATGACATTCGGAACAATGCTCTGAAAGTGTTTCAACCTGGGGGTAGCGAGAGTGATGAACTGCATGGGCATATGCTTCAGAGGACACCCAGTAAGATGGAGAAGGCCCGCCAGGCGAGAGAGCTGCGGAAGATTATCAACAAGGAGGTACCCGTATCACTGGATCGAACATCGAATCGTCTGCCGGACGAATTTTTGGAGTATGTTTGCCTGGTCTTGCTGGTCGTGGGTGAGGGGGCTGTGCTAATAATTTTACAGGCAGAGGAAGACTGTGTTTTATGGGGACGATGGCGGATTCCGGGCTACTCATGAGAATGACGAGCCCGGCGATGTTATTTATTATCTTGGCATCATTGATTGTCTTACCCATGTTTGTTCTACCGAGTTTCTGCATGGTCGCGTATGGTTGCTAACGTGTCAATGCTCAGTATGGGTTTGCGAAAAAGGCGGAGCATTTCTGGAGAGGGCTATCGAATCCCAAGGATCAGGTTTCGGCGATTCCGCCTCAAGGTTATGGAGATCGGTTTTTCAAGTTTATATCCGGATTGGTCAAATCACCGGAGGAAGCGGCCAGGGACCGGGAAATGCGGGAGAAGGCGAATGCGGAGGCAGTTCCCGCGCGATCGGAGAGTGATGCGGTGGACGGATCGCGCAATCAGGCGGAAAGGGCGGGTGCGGGTGAGAGGGATGTGCCCACTAGGAGTCTTGGTACCGTTAGGTCACCCTCGGCTGAGAGGGCGGGAGGGGCGGCTGGAGCGGTGCTGCCGGTTGTCGAGGAGGCTGGTGAGGGGGGCAGCACAGGGGCACGAAGTCGCAGTCGGAATGGGAGTATGAGCGATGGTGGCAGGCATTCGGGGTATTTCGACAGCGTAACGGACCGAAGGCCTTCTCGGGAAATTGCATCATCATCATCATCCCCTGCCACGTCGAGGAAGCCACAACGGCAGCTGGATAATGGGACTACTTTGCGCCAGCCCCTAAACCTACAGACGGGTTCGATTGTTCAGAAGCACGAACAGGATGACTTTGCGATAAGGGTCGCTAGAGTATCCTCTTGAGTTCGTATTCCGAAACAGAGAGGAGCTCTAGCGTTGGAATGATTTTTCGAGGGGGTTTCCTTTTTCTTGCGTGGGGGGCCTTTTTCTTTTTCTTTTCTTTCTTTTCTTTTCTTTTCCGTTTGTCTTTTGCGAGATTAAAATTGGATTGGCCTTTTTTTGCCCTGTCTTTGTCACTTCATCTAACCTGCTACTTTTCTCTTTTTCTGCTCAAAAAACGCATCCTGGAATGATTATGGACGGCGCAAAAAATTGTTTTTTTATATATATTCTTTTCATTTTATTAACCATTTGCAACTTCGTGCTTACTTGTCTATTGTGCGAGATGCGGCGGCGGCGGCGGCGGAGAACTTGTAGAAGAGGGGAATTTGGGCTAGAGTTTTCTTTTTGTTTTATCTTTTGTGCTACCTTTTCCGCGTTTTCTGTTTTGAAGTTATTGCTAACGTCTACTTACCCAAACCACAGTACTTTGTTTTTCATTTGTCCACCTTTTTCTCTCTCGCGTCTCCTTTGTCCCCTTGCCCTTGACTGACTACCCTATTGACTAACTTGCACACTCACTCGATTTTCTTTTATGCTCTTTAGCTTCGTGCGTTTTCTTTTGTGATTCTTTTCTGTTTGGGCTGTTTGCTGGTTTGATGGGTGGAATAGGGCGGATGGGTTGTTTGGTCTACACTGAGAGCGGCCTTTTTGTATGATAATTGGTTTGGCCTTGCTGACCGCGAGGTGGGTGGAGGGGGGAGGAATGGGTCGAGGTAGATAATGTTATTTTGGGGTGAAATTTAGGCACGCCGCAATATAGGAGAATACCCTTTTTCTTGCGGATTTAAATTCCGTTGACCACATTGCTGCCTTGCTGGTACCTGTGAAAACAGTGGCCTAGTAGGAGGTCCGCGAGCTGAGCTGTAACCAAGGAGAAGGGGAGGGGGGTAACATGCCGAATAGGGCATTTATACTCCTCAAGTCCTTAATCCCGGAGTGGCGAGTGATCCTCGCGCTTATCGCCAGGGCAGAGAAGGGGCTCACTCACGGGTGAGATCCGGTGACGAAGGGTACCTACCATATAGTACAACCGTGCACGACATGGTCGAAGTGGTTACCTACCTCCCAGCATTCCGACAGCAGCTGTGGGCAGCCAGTTGGTGATGGTCCGTTGCATCATAACGCTGTACACATCCGCAGGCAGTAAGACGTACAGCACCCACATACGCCTCGCAAAAAAAAAAAAAAAAAAAAAAAAAAGCAACATTTTACAACAGGCCGGAGCGATTCCTGACTGACCGACCGGTTGACCGGCCCCCTCCCCAACTGACTTTGGCAAAAATGAAAAATGAAAAAACTCCCAGATGGAGCGGATGAATGGACCTTCCTTCGTTAGCCGTGTATATACTCGGTCTTTGGGAAATTAGACTAGATTTGTTATGTCCGCTTTGGTATCAATCGATCAAAGATCGAAATCAAGAATGTGATCGAGTGATACTTTATGCCCGCATCTATCCCCTCCCTCCCTCCCCCTCATTCACGCTATCGTACCCGCACTCAGCCATCACACACACACACACACACACACCTCCCCGGACACTTGTTCACCGACGACCACGGCGATGGCTTCACCCCTGTTAATTGGCTGGAGGGAGTCTCGGTGAGTTGTGATTTGAGTTAATCGACTTGGAACTTTTCTTGTCTGTCTGTTTGGTAATACAAGTAACCGCTTCTGGAAATCATGAATGAGTGAATTAAGTGGGTATTTTACCCTTTTTTTTTTTTGCAAAAAAAGTTATCATATAATACGAAGGTAGGATAACATACCATACTATGATATCTTACAAGAAAGCCCATATACCGAGTGCGCAGTACAGTATTATACCTACGGTCATCTTGACCTACCCGACATCACAACATCTCACTCGCTGACGCCACAACTTCAACCTCACCCGTTGGTAAAAAAAAACACTAATAATGTCGCGGATATGGTACGATGACGGAGGGGGGGAATCGTGTGATGATATATGGCAAGTATGCTTCCGACTGCCTGATCCGCACGTGACGGGCGGACGGAGGAGTATGATATGTAAAGTGACGGGAGGGAGAGAGAGGTGTTGTCGGGTGGGTGGGTGGCTCATCGTGCTCGCGCGTCCGGCGCTGTTTACCCGGCTGTGGTTACTCTTGGTGCGTATCGTGCCGGCTTGGGTGGTTCGAGTGATGGGTTGTGAGGTGGGTTGTTTTTTTTTTTTTTGTTTAGTTTACCACCTTCTTTTAATCTTCTTCTTTCTTCTTTGATCTTGATTTTTTTTGCGTTCTGTGCTTACCGGGTTTCATGGAACGATTCCACGGGAGGTGGTCTATTATACCGGTACTGTGCTCGTATGCACTGCACTATAATCTTGTGATCACAGCCCATCACCCGCTTTTACACTTTTACGCTTTCTTTTCCTTGCTTCCTTCTCTTTCCTTGTTTGGTCCAGGTTGGTCGGGTTGGTCAGGTCAATGAACCCTTCCGCCTGACGCCATCCTATCATGATGCTCACCGCCCCGGATCATCAGCCGGCGGGCAGACCACCATCTTCACTCCGCCCCGCCAATCTCTACTGCAAAAAAAGTCGCAAGGGTGGAGAGAGGGAGGGAGGGAAAAACGCAATATAAAAAATAAAATAAAAATAAAAAAAAAGTACCAATAACGCACAAAAGACAGCACATCAATATTTTTATAAATAAAAGGGAAAAGATAATAATAATACGATGAGCTCACAGGTGGAATCGATGAACAGCCCTACTTTCCACCTCCTCGCACTCGGATGCGCAGCGAAGCGTGCACCTACAGTAACTTGACCCTGCTGGCGCAGGCACAGGCGCTCACTTGTATGCTATCCATCCATCAGGCCGCTGACTCCTTCATCCTCCGGAGAAGCTTTTTCACACTTTGTCGCTTATGGTCGACGACTTGCGAACTGCACCGTTCCTGGACCGCCCGTCGCCCTATTGTGCTTTCTTTCTTTCTTTCTCTCTGAGCACTACGTGTTCACCCCGCAGAGGAGAGTGGGTGCGAGTGGGTGTGGTTGTATCCATATCGTATCGTATCAGAGTGATGCATTGCATCCATCCATCCATCCTTCCATCGAGATGAATTAATAAATATGCTTTGGACCAATTGTCATTGTGGTGGGTTTTATTTTTTTTCTTGTAAAAAGATGTTTAGTAGTCTTTGCCTACGATTTGAGTGTTGTAGTAGTGGGTAAGGAGAGAAGGATAGCCTTGTTTTTTTTTTTGTTTTGAAGGGGGGTAGCGGTGAATGAGTATTTTAAAAAGTTAGAGGGTAAGTGAGGGAGGATGGAGGGGAGTATTTCTTTTGATTTTCTTTTTGGGGGAATGGCCAGAGTACTGCACTGTACTGTACGGCCAGGCTGGCTGCGCAGAGGATGAGGATGGAGGAATGGGTAAGGTGCTCGAGTAGGTATGATATCTTGTTGGTTGGTTGGCCTGTTTGGATGGATGGATGGATGGTGGTAGAGAATCGGACAGGTACTCTATAGTAACAGGTGGGATCGCGATTGTGGTACGAGTGAGACTGGTGTATGATTTGATACTGTAGGGTACGGTATCTTATGGTTTGATCTTGGTCCTCCGTGCCTTGATATGACTATGCAAGGAGGTAGCATGCCATGCTAGACATTTGGAAACAGCGCCCCCTCCGCCTTCCCTTCCTCCTC
The DNA here is from genome assembly GCF_000151645.1 of Tuber melanosporum. Taxonomy (NCBI): domain Eukaryota; kingdom Fungi; phylum Ascomycota; class Pezizomycetes; order Pezizales; family Tuberaceae; genus Tuber; species Tuber melanosporum. The sequence goes on from NW_003298764.1 coordinate 210,343, forward strand.
TGGTGTACAAGTACAAGCGCTGTACCAATTGTCGGCCCCGTACGAGTACTCGAGTAGGCGTTCCGCCAAATCTACGATACGGCACCACCTCTCTGGAAAAGGTATTAACTGCTTTGAAGGATATCACAACTCACCGTACTCCAAAACGCTTTTACATGTCGACTCACCTTTCACAAGCATTTTGCCGCTCCCTCGTCCAAGAACTAACAAAAACAGCAGTGCAGTGCTTAGGGATCTCACAACTAAGCTTGGGGGGAAAAACAAAAACATTAGTCACTACCCGCTATATCCATTTTCCCTCCTTTTTTGCAGCACGAGAAAAAAAACGAAATCAAAATATAAACAAACAAAGTAAACACGAACCCCATGCCGTATCAAATTGGTTGGTTTATTTTTTTAGGAGAAAAAAAAAAAGAGGGGTTCCTTTGATAAGCCACACGCGGGGGGAACACTCGCATATGTGGGCCCACCTCAAAACAGTCAAGTCCACGCCCGTAATCGCCTGTGCATTCCGAACACAGCCACACAATCGATACCGTTATTGCTGATTTGCCAAATGCAGGAACCTCCGCTTATGCATGGTTGTTTGGCTGGCTGCTTTGCTCAGGAGAGCCTGAGTTCATAGGGTCCTACTCGAGTTGACAAGAGGTTACCAGAGTCGTGGTTGTCCACTTCGTGTTGAATTTGCGGGTTGGGGTTTATACACAACGCTTCTTATTCGTACAACCTTCTTACCGTACCATTGCAGTAGCATGGTTCTGCAGTTGGTTCCGCCGAATGCACCGGCGGCCGGAGAAGGTAAATTTAACGAGGCCCGTGGAAGGTTTAGATCCGAGGAACTTCCCCCACCTTTGCCATTCATGGGTTGATACACCTACAGGTGTATCTTAGCGCAATTTATTGCTTATTCTGGAGCACCGTTGCTATGGGCACCGCTGTTTAAACACTATTGTACCGTATTATGGTTCCAGGGTTGGGCAACGGAAGGTCGTATATGGTAGAAATTCAGCTCCGATAGGTAGAATCCCCCTCCCGGCTCCATCACTCTGACTGGGGACGAACCGAATGCCAAAGGTGATTCGACAGTAAGATCCAACTGAGGTCATCTCTTGCGCTCCGTCAAACAATGAAATTCGGATCAAGCCGTACGTCGGTACGGCGCACCCAATCCTCTCTATGCAGCGCATAACACTCATTGTACGGTGCTCGAGTATGCAAGCACCGATGACGGCTGCAGCGAGTAACTGCACGATGAAGCCCTCACTTGAATTGATGCACTCCTCGCAGAATCAATTGACCCTGCGCTCACTCTCGGGCCCGGGATGTGATAATTTCCGGTGTTCGGGCTCAGGTCCCGGTGCACCCCGCAATTATCACGTGCTCAAGGAATGATTTTCAGGGTCCCGTCTGGTAAATTTGTTTGAGGTTGATTTCGGTGATCAACGACCCCAGTTTTTTTGTGAGAAGTGCAAAACCGTGACCTCATTCCTAGCCTGTGTATAAACCCAGGACAACACCATGTACGAGTACTCGAGTATATTGTTTTGATCATGGGTCAAGCAGCGGCCATCGTTGCGTAGATTTTGGGACGATCCTTGTGAATGCTGGTGATGTTATCTCGTCATGCTAGTTCTCAGCTTCTACCGTATGTGATATCACGGCATGTTTGTTCTGATGAAAATTGTAGCCTGCACAGTTTCATACTGGGTGTACGGAAAGTCTTCACGAAAACGCTTCACCATGGAAAGTCGCTATTTGCCCCATGTTGAGTATTATGGGTAAGCAACTCGAGAAATGTTCTGTATTGTAGAGACCGGTCTTGGGACTCAAACAAGGGCCTTATTTATGTGGTCATATTCGACAATTATCTGCGTCGGCGCAGCATGGCACCCAGCCAGAAATCCCCCCCGCCCATCCCCTGGAGGTACCGGTTCAACTAGTCCAAAACCTTCTATCGGCTTGTCGACCGCAGATACCGGTACTCGAGTACTCGTACTGTACCGTACTCGAGTAGAGGGGCCTTGTTTAGGCTGGAAATGAGTACCATATTGAGCGTGGTCAACACGCGACCGACCCACCAGGCTACGATTAAACAACCTGTGGCAACTACTCGAGCACAGTCGAGCAGTGCCGAGCGCAGCCTCTGTTAACCGACCAGGGCATAAGGGGCAGATCCTTGCCCTTACCGTGAAGGTCCTGGAATGTCCCCAGAAGAGCAGTAAAGCATCCTGTGGAGAATATGAGTAATGGCTTCCTGCAGGAATTCGAATTTCTGACATTATGATCGCTGTCGCCCTTCTATGTTACTCGTACCATAGGGGGAATATCCGACCCCTCAACTAACGTACTTGTATCCCTTCATATTCATCATCCCCACGCTTTCTTCGCGGTACGAGTACGTTGCCATCTGTCGGTAGCCTTGTCAGGTTTTGTTTTTCCTTTTGGGGATGGCGGTTCTTTCTCCTCGTTTTCCCTGTTTTCTTTTTCGCGATCTATAATTTGCTTTTTCGGCGGTTGTGTGCATGCGATGGCTCGCTGCTTGGGCCCTGGCTGCCGTGGGATGAAAGACGGGGTTAAGAAGTGGCTCGTCTAACCCCATAACTCATAACCCTTGCAGTGCGAGTGGTGTCCCCGATCCGCTACCGAATTCGTTGCACACATAGAGGGGAACGGGGAATAAAGAAAGATTGTGAGAATTAATAATTATGATACTGTAGCTGCGTACTGTATATTTAGGTCTTCCAAAGGCGCTATCCTTCAGCCCTATCCCTTTAACGGCAACAACGACGCTGTGCCATGATACGTAGCAACGCCTAGCCTTGAGGAGCGCAGTTACCCGAGTACTTGTATACCGTAGTAAAGTATGATAGGCCAAATTTTATAAAATGCGATACTTGGAGGAAAAGACCACTGTTTCTGTTACCGAATTGCTCAGCCCAAGGGCGAAGAAAACCCTCAGTGGCGCAAGTACCGTTAAAATTCTAATTGTGATAGGAAGGCTTTGAAGGCGTTAGGTCGGGGGCATCTGCCAAGGCGGGGGCTGTCGCTCATTCGGAATGGCCGGGGCAAGTTCTCAATCAGGCACGGGGCTGATGAACACATCCTCGAGTAAAGTGATTTGTATGGTAATGGTTTGTCAGTAGGAAGCGAAAAGGTTAGCCTTGCATTATCCCCATCCGCACCACGAACAAGGTCTGAGGGCACGCCATCAGCGACAACTCAAGTGCTGGTATTTTATGTATGGGTAATTATCAAAGGAACCTCATTCCCGGCCATTTGACACGGCACATATCGGCAACATCTGCCATTCCTTGGATTCTCCCCGGGAGTGCTGTACAGGCACCAATGGCGATCTTGCGCATGATATGAGTACCGGTAGATCCCTAATGGTTATGATATCTTGATGGGAAAAACCTTGAAGCGGCTTTGTGTACTCGTACTGTACTGTGCAGGTAGGCCAACGGCACGGTGCCTGAGATGGGTAGCCTGGTTTTCCAGGAATGACTCAGATCAAGTCTTCAGGATTTAGAGGCGCGGGTGCTCGGGGAGAATGGGAGGCAGCTATCCGAGGCGAAGCTGCCCTCAAGCACTGTACTCGAGTACGAGTGCTTGTAGAAATACCGCTTATCGGAGCCCTGGGAATAGATAACGCCAAGATACCGGCGTGTCAGATGCCGGGCTTCAAATCTCCACGCCCGAGTCCATAGCGTGGGCTGGCCCGTGCGCATTTAGACTCAGAGTCTTACTATGGTAGCGAACCCTGGCGGGCGCCCTGGCGTTTTGTGGATTTAGTGTTACCAGTTCACTGTGTGAACAAAAATCAACTTCATCATTATGTCATTGGGGAAACGTTTATTCGACCCAAGAAACAGAGCTAGGCTACCATTTTTGTTCAATTGCCCGGACGGTCGTCGAGTGCGGTATTGCGGGCAGTGCTGTGGAACGGAGGTCTGGAATTTAGGCATTCTCAATTAAGTTTGGGCAATAGCCCTGCTAGATGACTGAATGAAGTGTAAGTTGGTGAATTTTCGGGAAGAAGGTATGGGCCTGCCGGAATGAGTGGAGGAGGGGGGAAGGGGACTGGACTTTCTTCTAGTTGTTTGTCGGTTGTGACGAGTATTATGTGGTACGATAGGCACTGTACCCGATGAAAAGCTATATGACCCCGTCACCAGAATTCGGCTGTGTGCTACCCAATTCCCGGTGTTGCCTTTGCTTAGGAAAGGTCGAGATGCCATACCGAGCTATCCACAGTACCCCAATCTCGCCGGGTTAATAAACTAAACCGGGGACTGGATTTTACCGACCGCGCTAGATACCATGGTATTATGGCTTATTGCAAATTTGCCTGCTGAGTGATTTGTCCATCTACAAGCAGGTCTGGGTTGGGCTCCTGGTCTTCGGGGCCAATACTCGTACCTGCCTCGAGTAGGGTTGGGAGCCGATGCTTATCCGACGGGCCAATCCAACGAGGCCAGAATCAGGCCAAACGTAGCCATTCTAGAGGTGAAATAAAATGAAAGTGAAATATCCGCATGCAGGACTGAGAGTGCTCTCCTATGGGGAGAGGGCGTCAGAGAAGCCTTACACCCCTTTAGACACCAATACAGACTTGGGAGCCGTGGGGAATATGCAGACACCGAACGGCGAATCGGTGTTGGCTGGTGAATTCCCAGTTTTCAGGTCCAGAAGATCGGAAACCATAACTAGATAATTTATGGCTTTCTATGATAACGGCAGTGGATGGTTCCTGGAAGCTGTAATGTTGGCTGGTTTTTCCGTCTCTCTTTCTCCCTTTCCTTTTTTTCGTTCATTTTTTCCTATCGTATTATCATTTTTTTTATGCGACCCAATTGCTGAGTTCCCTTCCATACAGAAAGGAAGAAGAAATAGGCCCAGGGGGACATCACGGCATCCAGAGTCCGAAAAGAGGTGAACAGAAGGTAGGAGTTTGAGCTGGTGTCTATACTTCGCTGGAAACGGGTTTTCCATTGGAACTTCCTACCCACTAGCAGACGAAAGGTGGGAACTTGCGGACTAAAGGCACGAAAACTGAAACTGCGGCCGCCAGTGCTCCACTAGTCCCTGAATGGCTGATGGTATCATAGTTCATGGCACAGATAAAGGACATGACTCGAGCCCAGTGCCGTGCCACCAGTTCGCAAGGGGTCAGGTACAACGCAAATCCGATGCATCAGATTCCCATCTATAGTACTTGTAAAAATATCCTCTTAGAGATAACCTTGAAGGTTAGGTGGCCTGAAGCATCATTGGCCCCCATTTGAGCCGATGCAATAGCTTTTGAAGTGTGTGGTCACCCACTTTTGGTGCCTGTTGAGGTTAGGAGAAATCGTTGCTAAGGGTGAGGTTCCTGAAGGTCCTAAAAAAATGTATATATTGGAAATATCCCTTTTCCTGACACTAACCCTCTATTCACATCCTCAGACACAACTCATCATCGAAAAACAGAGATAGGATAAAAAATTCGCGAAAACCCCCCATTTTGAGACTTGGGTCGCCAACGTGTTCTTTTGGGCAACTAATTATTGCCTCGACTACCGGCAAGTTCCTAGAATCCCTTGTTCCCTCGCTGTCAAGCTGATCTCGCTTGCCCGCAGGCGATACATATCAAGCACCCGGTGAGCCCTTCTGTCTGGCTCTTCCACTGCAGAGCCCGCCCTGCACACGCTTTCTCCCCCTCCACCTGCAGACGTCGATCTGCGCAAGCACTATTCCTATTCGTCCCTGATTCACAAGGACGGGGAACCGCAGTCCTGACTACTTGCTGGCGTATCCATATATCATCCATCGCATTGACACCTCTGGGAAAGACTGCAGACATTGCCTTTATTCTTCTATGAAGGTTGAAAGCTTGACGGGGTCTTTTTTTTTCTATATTATATAATATATATATATATTATTATTTTTTTCACGATTCTGTAAAAAGGTACGGGAACGGTACCTTTTTTAGCCAAACGGATCTTGGCACCTGCTACTACTGGCTCCCACGATCCAGGCGGGTCTCAGTTGCGACCACGAAGTGCAGGGATACTGCGGCCCCAAAGCGAGACTCTTCTCAGTCTGCTTTCTCTACGAGTACTTTTTTGGTGAAGGGTACGAGGGAAGCGCCAATTCCTCCAAAAAGGAAAAAGAAAAAACCCGAGAGAAAGACTCCCCTTTGGGAGACAAAAATAGGAAGAAAGGAATAGAGAAACTAGGAGGGCGAGAAGGGAGTTGACGACACACTTGATCTCAACAAGTGATTTCTCTTCTCATCGATTCTCGCTCGATATTTCTTCCCCCCGGGGGGTAGAATCCTGACAGAACCGTTCTGCCCTTGATATTTCGAGCGAGCCGCCGAGGGGCCAGCAACTGGTGCCTGTGATCGCCGGATCCTTTATCGTCAATCAGCCTCCACCCCGCTAATACTACCCACCACTCTCTACCGTACGACCACCACCCTCTTCTCCTCTACCACCACCCATATAGTACCGTAATATCGCCCCCCCCCCTACATACACGCCGACATACTGCTCACACCCACACCCACACCCACACACCCACACACCCTCAAAACCTATCCACTTACCTGATCCATTAGGAGGCAACCAACCCTTCTCTCTGAGGAGGGAAACTGGCCCTGTTGCTTCTTCTGTTTCCCTTCTTCTTCCTCTCGCTCTAACAATACCTTGCCGACAGTCTGATATTATTGTCCCTTCCTTGTTCCGATTCTCCCCCTCCTCCTCCTTCCTCCCCTCACCTACCGGTATTACGGTACCTACTGCTTCTTCTTCCACCTCTCTTTCGCCGGGTAGCTTGCCCGCTCACTCTTGTTTTCCTTTCTTCATCCCTTCACCTCCTTCCTTTAAACTGGCCACCCGGACCGCTGTTGCTTCCGTGTACCCCATCCACGCTGCTTCTCATCCATCCTCCACTCCGGCGACAAACCCTGCACATCATCCTTCACCCACCCTTCCCCCAATCCACATTTTTTTTGCTCGCACCATTCCTTTCAGGGTGGTCAACCACAGCACATAGGTTAACTTGCTTGCCCCGACCTTGCCCGTCTTTCTCGGTCGGATTTTTCTCTTCGGCGCCTTTCGCTTTCCTCTTATTCTTCTGCTCTTTAGGGGTCCCAGCTTTCCTTACTTTGCTGTAATTCGCTTCTCATGCTCTTTTAACGAACACCTTACGGCCGAGCATTGCGTACATATATACCCCCACCCACCAGGAACAACTCCCCATTAGTCCGGGTCAACATCAAGTAGCCCTGCCCAGTTCTGCACGCTACTTACCCCTCCCACTGCAATCACCGACGATCAGGAACGAGGGCTTCCACTTCCCCAACCTCCTCACTCTTCTTTCAAACCACGGTTCGGGCGTGTTTGAGTGTTCCACCAACTGTGCTGGGGTTTGATTGCTACATTGGAGCTGGCACCCTAACCTTTGGCGCCGGATAAGCGTCGTATCTAGTCATCGCTTGTCTAGAACCACTGTCCTCCCCCACATCGTTGGTTTTATATATAGCCTCCACCATACCGCAACTATAGACTCTCCGGTTCGGTTGCAGGCCATACTTTCTACCACCGGGGGCGGCTCTTCATTCGTTTTAGTTGGCTCGAGCTGCGTTGCTTCGGCTACCCATTTTTAAGACACTTTCGTCCTTAAGGTTCCAACAATGCCCAGCGACGACCAACTGGGACCTCCGTCTTTTCAGGCGGTTAACAAAATGAGTTCTAGATCAAAAGGTTCTTTGGGCGTAAACGGTGTTTCTTCTTCGCGGCCACCGACATCTAGTATCGTGTTTCTCCCCAACAGCCCCGCGCCGGTGCAAAATGTCCCCAACACCGGCTTTCAGTTGCCATCGAATACTAGTGCCGCCACCTCTTCCGAAAATGCGCAAGCCGAGAGTGGCAGGTCATCGCCTAGGTCCTCTGAAGGGCGGTCGGATGGAGAAGCTCCCCGTTCCCCCACGAAGAATAAGAAGAAAAAGGGTCAGAAGTTCTTTTGCAAAGGGTATGGGACCTGCAATCTATCTTTCACCCGGAGCGAGCATCTGGCACGACATATCAGGTACGTAGAGGGCCCACCCTTATCTTGCACGATCCCCCATACGGAGACATTTATATGATTGCGGTATATTTATTGGGTGATTGCACAGAAAACATACGGGAGAGAGGCCTTTCAATTGCCACTGCGGTCGTGCCTTCTCCCGTCTCGACAATCTCCGGCAGCACTCTTCGACGGTTCATGCAGACGAACCGATACCAGATGATTCGCTGGCAGCTGTAAGCAGCCGCTATCAGCGGCACCAGAGGACCGAGCGTACCCGGCAAACCGCCCGCACAGCAAACCGCTCTAAGCCCCGCTCAAATTCGGGCCCCAAACCTCCTACTTCAGGACCCGGATTGTCAGGGCATTCACAACCACAAACCCCACCGCAGCCTTCACAACCTTTGGGGGCCACGCAGGCTCCAGGGGCCTTTACAGATACCCCGGCAAAATATCAATCAGGTTTACAAGATTCGTGGGGGGGAGTTACAGGGCCCAGAAACTATGGCGGGGTCTCACAGGTTCCACAGACCCCACATAACCCTTCACCACATCCAGTGGAGATGCACCAGAGGCACGAGGCACGTCAGAGGAATCGACCCGAGCCAATAATGTTGCCAGATCTCACATCTCCATTTGAAAATTATCGAAACAATACGCCTCCTGAATCGCCCGCTTCCGTACTCGGTTCGCGTGAGAATTCGTTTTATCAGGGCCGGCGAGCGTCGTTTACCCAACCACTTGCGTCAAACATGACAACCCCTACATCGGCGACGTTTACAGGTGCAAATGAAAGCCCGATTGGGAGCCCCATCTTCCCGTCTCTGAACTCGGCAAGTTCTTCCGTAATAAACTCCCCTGCATCGGCTTTCCCTTCGACATCTTCGTGGGGGTCAGGGACACGGCACCCTGGCCGGAGACTTTCTGTTCCTGGCTCTGGATTACACAGCGATAGGATGCTCCCAATGCCGGGCCCAGCTCTTAGGTATCGTTCCACGGCTGCCCCTGCCCCTGCCCCTGGCACTGCCGCTTCCTTACGAGCTCGCAGCGGGATGGCCATGTCCCCCGAAGAGGAAGAAGAGAAGATTAAACGTCGGAGGACGTGGCACGAGTCTGGCCCAGAGGCCTCAGCTGCTCGAGAATTGTTCTCTCCGTCCAACACATCACACGGTGATCGTTCACTGCTAGGTATCGGAGGGCAGAGTGCATCTCAATCTCATACTCAACTTCCTGCGATATCAAGTCTTCTCAATTTAAATGATACTTCTCCATCACTACGACACACTCCGCCTCCAAGGAGGGCACCGGTGGAGCCAGAGCCAACCCACGATCTTAGCATAAGGATGGCTTCATTGGGTGGGGGTTTAAGAACGATGTCGAGTAGGACGCTGAGAGGACATTCTAGGTCTCAAAGTGACGACTTCATGTCGGGCAACTCCCGGCACGAGCGGAGGTGGGGAATGCATTCTTCTACTGATGCACCTAGTGTACGCTGGTCCGGTGACACGAGGGATAACATTAGCCAGTCATGGAATAGCCCCGGTAGCAGACGGGAGCCGAATGGCCACCTGCCAGGAATTTTAAGTTCACCACGGCACCCGGAGCCACTGAGGCAGGCATTCGTTTATCCAAGTAGTGGGAGCGGGGTGCAAAGTGGGTGGGGGCGTAAACGCTGCCATAGGGATTCAGTTGGGAGTGGAGAAGATACGAGCGGAAGCGAAGGAGTTGTTACGCCATCAACGAATGAGGAATTGCATCCTGGGATTGTCGGAGAAGGAACTGCGGAGGTTGACGAGCCACACATTGTAAGTCCTTCTCTTTTTTTTTCTTTTCCCCCTACCCCTTTGGATCTCTGTTCTGACGAAGGTTTAGAGCCACCACAAGCCGATGCCTATTGCTCTGGCTCCCGGTAATCCAACGGGGAGCGCGCATCCCGATACCCCTGTCCGGGACTCTGGATCCTTTAGGCTCGATGTGCTAGTTTCTGCAGCGGCAACAATGGTAGCCGCGGATATCGCCGGGGCAGAACGCCAACGGTCCCGGCCTTAGTGGGGGACAGTAATTCCATTGTATCTCTTCTGGTCCTTTCGGGTCCCCATACTCACTCGGGAATTGGCTTTTCGAACTGTGAATGTCACTATCTTTCTCCCCCTCACCTCGAGCTATGAATGAGTCACGTTTTGAACTGGTCCCGGACAAGCGATTGATTTCTGTTCCTTGTATTATTTGTTTTCACGCCTTGGGTTTTTTTTACGCAGCCATTTGATTTGATTCATCCACCTTTTTTCCATCCATTATTGGCGGCTCTGATCTGAACGACTTTACGAATCTGCATGCATCCATCACGATATCGACAGCTAGTTTCTTTTCTTTCTTTCTCTTTTCTCTTTTCTCTTTTCTTTTGGTTATTGCGGAAGCGATTCGCTTCTTTTGACTTCTTCTCTTGTGTTTTAACATATTTCTTATGACTATATGGTCATTTGAATGTCTCGGGGGATTCGCAATATCTTATCTTCTGGCATCGGCTCTCTAGGGGTTCTTTTCTCCTTTTTCCTTTACTAGGGACGGTTTTTCCTTTTTTTGGGAGGGTCTGTTTTGAGTTATCGGCTGGTTTGGTTTGGCACTTTGAATTTGGTCTTTTTCGCACTCTTGTTTGCTTCCACAGTGGATTCATTCATCTGCCCCTTTTTACCTTTTTCCCATTTTCCCATTTCGTTGTTTATACTTTACCTCCTCCCCATTCCCCTCTATCAAATCTGGGTGGCTTCCGCCCCCCCTCCCCCCATATCTTTCATCGGGGGTTCCTCCATGTTTCCTATGGGCGGTAGGCTCCTTCTGCGCGATCTCTTTCTTGTCTTTTTTCTCTCTTTTCCAATATTTCTTTGAGCTTTGTTCTGCGCGCACGCATTGCTTTTACCCGGGTGGCTAACTGTCGTTCTGCGTTTATTCTGTTTCGTGCTTTCAGATTACTACCCTTCTACTTATCTAGGGTTCTTTTCCTTTTCCTTTCTTTTTTCCTTTGAGGGGTAGATTATACATATATTTGAATATATTCTGCTGGTCCTATGCTGCTGGGTGTGTGGGGGGGTAGCAGACATAGGTTATCACTCGGCTCGGCTATGCAATATATGTTGGTTGATGTGAGAATGGGGATGGGTTCCAGAGTACCATGTAGACGTGCCCTACTAATCCCGTGCAACCAAAATCCGTAGAATCTATCCGGCACAGTGGGCGATCCGGGAAAATGGGCCAAGTTTTGGTTTTTAAAGAAATCCAGAACTCGCAGAGATTCATGCGGGACAGTGGGGTATCCGGGTTATTGAGATCTGGGATAAGCGGGGTGTGCGACTGTATTGGAGAATTACTAGCACTCTATCTGCCCAACAGGAACATGGACCACAGCAGCATACGCTCACTACGGTACTCGCAAGTATGATACAATTTTACACCTGATGAGAAACCCATAACCCCTTCACGGATACCGTATCTGTCTGTCTGTCTCAAGTCCCCCCAACCCCACCTACTCCAGCAATCCCTCCAAACACCCATCATGATACCAAGCGAAGCAGACGACACCCTACGCACAAAACTCCCCTCCCCTCCCCCAGACTGAAACTCCGAAACCCATACATACACCCACCCACCCGTGCGTTCGTCGGATACCGAACCGGCGGCCACGCATGGGGGGAGGTGACATCTTGAATAGATTTTTTTTTTTTTTTGGAGGGGGGGGAGTGCGTGATATGGAATCTTGTTGATGGACTGGTTTTCCGGTTGTTGCTGGGGTGGTTACTTTCGAGTTTGGGGTGTGAGTGAGTGAGGCGGTGGATTGGTGGGGGGGTACTTGTAGATGGGGTGCGTGCATCCGAGTGATGTGCCGGGAGTTGCTGTGCCTGGCCGTTCCGCCGTGCCCGGTGATCCCGTACATTCTGTTATGGGGAACTTGCATTGACATTCTGCGCGGAAGTAAGCGACTCTGGACCTCGAAATCGAGTGAGAATAATTTGGTTGCGTTCACCCAAGGACTTGTATGGTGCGGTGCTGTGCCAACCCCGTTGTCGATTCTTGGAAGCATTATGATACTAATAATACAGGTGTATCACTTCAAACCGGGGCTCAAACCGCTCCTGTGTAGCCAATCACTCACCTCCTCTCTCTCTCCCCCTCCAACCAAAAGCAGGACAAAAGAGAAATAGAAGAAAAAACCCAGTGTATCTCTCCGCGCTAATGTCCCAGACGTCACAAACCCTTCTTCTCAACCGTACTACTCACAAACGGACTTTCCGCCCCCTTGATAGCACTTTTGACGTTCAACCTATCGATCTTATCGAGATCTAACTTCATAAATTCATGTTTATTCTTCCACACCACCTGTGTCTCGGCGAATCCCTTGCTGGCACTAGGTGGTGGAGGGGGGTCGGTAATCTATTGTACCCATTGTGTCAGCTCCCATTTCATACGAAACTAGAAAGGAGGGGGGAGGGGTTGTGCCTTAGTGATAAGATAGGCAGTGCTTGCCTCCACAATGCCATAAATCAACACGCCCAACCAAGGTATCTTGAGCAAGAGGTAAAACCCCACGCCGAATCCGAACAGCAATCCCTCTCTTTCCCGGAACCACCTCCTCTTTTGCTCCTTGTCAAACTTAATTCTGCAAAAGTACGGCTCGAGTAATTCTCTCATAAGGCCCCTGCTGGCAAAATATCCCTGCAAGAAAACAATCATCCACCTCCGAGGTAGCAGCAGCCCCACACCGAAAACTGCGGCTGCAGGAACCGGCCCAACTGCCTTGTTAAACGAGTAGAACGATGCCGCAGGCAACACGAACCGCCCCACAACCGGTAGGAACGAAGCGAAATAAACTGCGATCGAAATGCCCGCCCGACGAGCATACTTGATCAAAAACGGTCTAACAGCCTCAGCCACCCCGAAGACGCCCGCGGCCCTAGCACTCCTGGAGTACAGCCTGAGATTCGGGTAGTACAACGCCCTAAGCCCCTCCGGGTTCTCATCCGCGTGCTTCATGAGATACGTCTTGTCCACCCATTCAAGACTCTGCATGAACATATCGTCGAGGGTGGGAACCAGGTATCTCATCGCACTCATCAGAAACACTGGGACCTGCAGGACGCTCTTCTCCAGGAATTCGAGACCGGATATGATGTCGTCGTCCCAGGTCACGGCGGATAGGTCCGTAAACAGCCCGATGAAGCCGAGGAGCACCCTCATCCCGAAGATGGGTGCTGAGACTAGCAGGCGCAGGGCTGCGCCTATTACCACGGCGAGGAACGCTTGTCGGTAGTGTGTCATTTCGAAGAGGGAGGGGTTTTGTAGGGCGCGGTAGGCGCCTACAACGGTGAGCTGCGCGCCGCGGATGACAGCGTTCGGGTCGAAATTGGACATTTTCGGTGGTGGTGATGGGTAGAGGGAGAAAGGGAGGGTTTTGTTGCCTCGTTTGTGAGGGTAGGACGGGGACGAATGGGGTACGTCATCTTTTCACGTGAGGATCTACTGCATACGGGAGTGGGTTTGTTCTATCTGATCTAATCTGATCAGATAGAAGGCGATTGGGCGATCATTGATCTGTTGTCAAGATATCATACTATCATAATCGCTTTTAGAATGGGATAAGGTACCGGTAATATATTGAAGTCAGCATGACATTTGGATAGCTCTCTCTCATACTGGGCCTCATCTAATGGTGGACCCACAAGTATGACCCTTACCCAAGAAGAGTATTATACGGCCCCAGTTCCCAGCCTCTCTTATAGTTTCTACGTTCCCCCGATACTGTTATCATGGTACCCAGTGGTCCTCACTATTCTCTACTATTTACAGCTCCCATATCCCCTACCTCTAGGTATCGACTAAGTCACTACCATATTGAACCGCCCCCCTCCCGCCACAACTGTACGGTGTGCCCGCGAACCGAGTTTGTGTCCTTTGGCGAAAGACATTCAAAATTTGATGCATGATATGTTAATGGCCATAGGGCTTGGCGTGGATTAATCAATAGATTAATACCTGATCCTTCGGAAAGAGCTAAACTCTGCCAGATTCACAACCTATTCTGTAAATCCTCTAGCCATCTTCTTCGCCCTTTGATCCCTCCGATTATGATTTGCTTTACTCCCCTTATTAGCCTCCTTCTTCGCCCTCCCCTGTTGCATCTCCTTCCCATTGGCAGGACCCGTAACGTCCCCGCTACTACCACTACCCCTCCCTCTACCTACACCACCACCACCTCTCCCCCCTCTCGCACCCCTCCCCCCCCCTCCCCTCCCCCGTGCATCACCACCAGCCCTCCAGGAGTTCTTGGCAATAACGTTCTGCAAAACACCCCTATCGGTAAACTTCCTTTCCATAGCCCGCAGACGATTCGGGTCCCGCTCAAGCATAACCTTCCACCCCTCAATCGCCTCATCCGTCATGCTCGTCCGGTCTTTAAGATCCTTCCTAGCCTTCCCGCGCCTAGTTTCTGAGTCTCGATTGAACACTTCCGGCGAAGAATTATACGCGTCCCAAAGCACGTTCTCCGCACTATCGCCTTCCCGATCGCCAGAGTAGCCGTCGCCGGGTGGTGCGGATGTGTCTACAGTTCCACCAATGTCGGCTAGGTCGTAAGTATCGTCGCGCTCGTCATCATCAGGGTCGAAGGCTTCAAGCGCGGCGTAGATGGCGCTCTTGGGGACCTCGGGGGCGTCGAGGAGTTTGTCTGCGGTTAGTTTGTTGGTTTTGTTGCCTTGGTGGAGACGGGTGGTTGCAGAGGGGGTTAGGAGGTCTAATTCGTCGTTGTCGAATATGTTGCGGCGGACCGGGAGAGCGGGGAATTCTGAATCTGCTGGTTCGGAAGGGGGAGTAGCGTATGCCGATGGTGGCTCCGGGGCTTCTGGTGGGATGCTTCAAGTTTGTCAGCAACCAGCGTAGATATGAGATGGAAAGGGATATGTTACAATTCCTCCCCCTGATCCGCCAAATTCAAATCACCAGGCAAATTCCCTTCTAGCACTGCTGCGGTAACCCTCTCCACGTCCCCATCCATCTGTAGCAAACACCTCCTCACGAAGCCTGTCCCAAGGTGGGGTAATATATCGCGAACACTCTCAACCTTTGTCGTAAGGCTGCTCTCCTCCTCTCTACTTAAACCCTCTAAATCCAGCACCTCCCTCCCCTTCCCCTTATCCTTCTTCCTTACCGGTCCAAAGCTCCTGACCTCCTCAAGCACCCCAGAAATCCTCCCCTCCTCCGGAACCCCATCAACCTCCCTCTCCAGGATCCTAACGACCGGGGTCTCCCAAATCAGCTTCCTCACAAACTCCCCAGTCTTCCCATCCCTCTTCCCCTCGGCAACAAGCTTGTACAGCACATCCCCCAGAAACCCCCAATTCTGCCTCGACGCGACAGCAACCAGCGCAGTCGCCAGCGCCGCCACCTCCCCGCGGGCAATAGCGCCCTCCATCCACTCATCCCCAGCCAGCAAACTCTCGGAAACTCTAGGCAGGAATCTAACCACCGAGACCGCATCCTCGAGTCCGCACTTTAACACATCTTTCTCGAAGAGTCCCCATACTTCTTCCTTATCTAGTAACTCGCGGATGACACGGTTCTTGCCGAACTCCCTGGAGAGCTCCGTTAGGAAGGTTGCCGTGACGAGCTGGCCGGGGACGTGCTTTGGTGAGGCGGTAGTGTAGATCCTATGCAGTATCTGCACAACCTTCCGTCTCAACGGCGGGTTCTGTGTTGTCGGTGCCTGGTTCGAAGCATAGGTCGTCAGAAATTCTATGAGGTGTGTATCTTTCAGCGAGTTCTGAAAGGCGGGAGTTGGGAGGAGTAAGTGGTGGGTTAGCGCCGTTACGCAGGAGTCCTGGTACTTTGCCCATTTGTCTGGAGGAATTAAGGATTGGATTTCCGGAGGTGGGTATGGGACGATGGGAATTTCGAGCATTTTTTTCTCTCTTGTACAAGATCCTCCCCTTCTCCCTCTCTCTCTTTTCGACTTGCTTAGCGGGTGAATTGGTCGGTTGGTTGAGGGTGGGTGGTTGTCGATCGGGTGTTTGTCGATTGAGTGTTTGCGGAGACTGGTTGGCGGGGCTCATGAGGTGAGCCTTAACTTAAACCCGCAAAACGACGAACACCGCAAAAAACTACACGAGAAATTATTGAAACTACTTGTAACGTGGGCATATTGGGGTAGGAGACAAGAGGATAGGTTTCAAGTGTCTTGCACTGTACCTATATACACCACCGATTTAGCCCAGTGGTAGGATAACCCAGTAAACTGCCCTACACAATACTCAAGGATAAAATATTATCATAGAATGCAAGGGGCCTTTGGTTGAGAGCTAAGTAGGATGATGACATTTAACTGTCAAAGTCTAGCTATTGAAACCACATCACACTATCACCGTCCCTTCACTAACTTATACTAAGTAAACCCCCCACGATGAAAGTAAAGACAGACAAAAAAAATCGTCCCACCCCCATCCACATAGACCCTATGGTAGTAAGAGTAGAAAAGAGAAGAGAAAAAAACCAGAAGAGAAAGAAAAGAAAAGAAAAAACAGAAATCAAGGCCCTCTCCTATTCCCCTTTTTCTTTTTTTCTTACGAAATTCAAACTTCCACACCAAGCCTCCTACGGAGCTCACGCTCAGTCTCATCCTCACCGGATCTCTCGCGCTCCCTAGCGGCCGCTGCCGCAGCAATCATGATCGCCTCACCGGCAGTCTTTTCAAGGTCTTGTTGGACTCCATGCTCAATCCCCTGACCAATTAGCTCTGGGTCAACAAGTGCCATGTCCTCCGCTGCGCGGTTAGGATCGTACTCTCCGTCGGCGATACTCATGCTTGCGACCGGAGCAACGTTCTGGATCATGGGTTGTTGCTCGTAAGTGTAGTTGGATGCGTCGAATTGGTCTGGGATATGGGGGGTTGCAGAAGATTGGGAAAGTTGGTCCTCAGCCATGGATTGTGGACCGTCAGCGGCAGCGGGTGTACCGTTGACCTCTGGAAGGTATCGTTGGCCCTTGACATCTTCGGAAAGGTCTTCAAGGTCCTTGAGGACCTTATTGACAATTTCAGATAGAGGAAGGCGTTGATGCGGAACTGTTTGACGCAACTTTTTATATGCGCGTTCAAGCTCCTTTGCAGACCTAGACTAAGTTAGGGTTTGATCAACAAGCCTCACACGTTGTAGAACATACCAAATCTTATCATTGAGGGCGATATTTTCCCACGGGATTGTCTTCTCTGTTGTAGCGCCCGAATCCCGGATCCTTGTAAGGTCAGTAAGGTCGCTGCGAAAATATCTTGGAAATGGTAAGAACATACTGTTTCAACAACCAAATATGATCCCCAACGAGCATATCCTCAACAAAAGCCTTTGCCTTTTTCTTCCAAGTGCCAGGACTTTTGACAACAGCAACACCCCCAGATCTCGCCTTCTGCTGTTTCATCTTGTTCCACTTATACCGACACTGGATACGACTACGTTTATTGTCCATCAAATCACTAATAACCGTCCAATTAATCTCACTCTCACCATCATAGTCTATCGTATTCGCCTCAAGGTCAAAGGGATCAGTGATGCCCCTACGCGTACGGATCCCGGTCAAGACCTTGGTGATGACTTTCTTCAATTCCGATTCCTCGGATTCATCCCAACGATCTTTCCCACGGTCTTTGCCGCACTTGCCATAGTTCCTCCAGCGATCACGACAGTCTTCGCCCATTCGGCCCATAGCATCACCGACAGCCTTCCAAGCACTTCCCTTTTCCTTCACGAGCGTCGCGAGGTGCTCATCTTCGCTCTCAGTCCACTTTGCGCGGGAACTGAAAACATGGTATTGGCGGCGGACGTGCTTGTAAATACTAGCTCTAGAGCGTTGTGGGAGGACGGAGCAGACCCCTTCCCAGAAGTCATCTTTGCGGCGTTCATTGGCCCAGACTCTCCGACATAAGTCTGCATGAGCAAGACCGTTATCTTCCGCGTATCTAGCGAGATGAACGTCAATCGCCTGTTTCTCTTCAACTGAAAACGTGCCCCCAGCACTTCCTCCAGAAGGGGTAGCAGTAGCTGTCGTAGAGATGGGTCCGGGAGTTGAAGGAGTTGCTTGAATTGGGAGTTGTTGAAGTGGAGCCGAGGATGAGGGTTGGACCAGGCTCGCCGCTTCTGAATTGACAATTCCCTCGGAGGCTTTTTTCTTATGAGACTTTTTCTTCTTCTCGGGACCGTCATCAAGTTTCCCTGTTGGCAACCTCCTCTTACGCTTCTTTGGCTCTTCGGCTCCGTCCCTCAACATATCGGGAGGTATGCTAACGGCGGCCGCAGCCGCCGCAGTAGCCTCGTCGAATTCCATCAACGCCGGATCAACAAGCCTATTAGCATCCTCGATTGGATCCGTCCGCTTATTTTTCTTCTTCTCATAGACCGCTCTTCCCTTCTTTCTCGGAGAGGTATGAAAGGCTGAAGAACTAAGTACGTCGTCCGCGTCTAGTGGCGGCGGGGAAGAAACAGCGGTGTAACCTAGTTCAGTCTCCATCATCAAGAGGTCGTCGTCGTCTTCGTGTAGAGCAGCTCCGGCGGAAGCGGAAGCTGGCGTAATTTTGGACATGTGTGCTGCAAGGTGTTGGGATATAATCCTTTGAGAGTCGGGAAGGTCATCCCCTCCTCCTGCAACAGTCATGTCTCCAAGGGCTCCTTCCTCTCCCAGGGCATCCTCATCTCTAACCACCTCTTCCGACTTCTTATCCCTCTTCTTCTTCGCCTTCTTCCTCTTCTTCTTTTTCTTTCCCTCGCCATCGGCTGCCGCGACACCCTTATTCAGGGCTAGGAGCGCCTGGGCAGATTCTTCCTCCATGCTTGTTTGCCGAACAAGGCCAGCTCCATCTTCCTCCACTTGTCCATCTTCCCCCTCCTGCTGGACAAATGCGGAGGTAGAATTCCCCATCACAATCTCCTCCTTAAATTCCATATAAAAAGGCTCGGTCGGGTAACGTTTCTTAGGTCGGGTAACTGGTGTGCTAAATTTTTTTTTCTTTTCCTTCGATGATACGGACGAACCGGGTAACCCACGATATTTGGTGGTGGTGAGTGGAATGAGAAAAGTATGGATAGAAGGCGAGAGGAGGGTAATAGGGGGTGAGGACAGCTACCCGGACGCCAAGACAGAGAGAGTAGGCAAAAAAAAAAAAAAGTGGGTTGGGCTGCAGATTCTGTGGGTTTAGGTGCTGAAAGCCTAAGTTAAGGCCACACAGTTCCTAGACCTTGACATTGACCAACACCAATCTTGGCATCAATGCACTCAGAGACCCCAGGAATTGGCACGAACAACCCAAAATTGCTTAGTCACGCACCAACCAAAGGCACGATCGACGAAGAAAAAAAATACTCTGCCGACCAGGTCCATTACGACGCTACTGACACCCACGCGGGGTAGAGAATAGAAGAAGAGAGGAAATAGCATGGCGAGGCATTTCTCGCACTCTCAATGCCCGTTTACTGATAGCTTAATTCAACTTTACTTTATTCACAAGGTCCCTGTACTCTATACATCGTACTCAATGCCGATATGCTCGCTGCCGCGCCTTGATTCCAACAATACGGTGCATGCAGCATGCTCTGCTCCTGCATCGTTACCGCCAAGCTCTTGCAGCCTCCTCAACACAAGGCTTCACAATACCGTATGCACATAAAGACCGCTCGATCAAATGTCATCTCGTCAATCATCAATTAATCTACGACTAAGAAACCAATTATCTGACCAACTCCCGCCAGAAAAATGAAATAAAACAGAAACCCAGTGGTATACACAACGTTGAGGAACCGGCGGGGCGAAGACTACAGCGCCTGAATAGGATGGACTCTCGGCTCCAATAACATCACCCCACTCGCACCAATCTTCTCGTCGAAACCGCCGCCAACAGAATAAATCTGACGGCCCCTTAGCCAAGTTTCGCAGACTTTACCGGTAAGGGTCTTATTCTCGTACGGGGTGACCTTGTTTTTGAAGTGCATATCGGTCGAGGTCACCTACTACAATCAGCATCAATCCACCCCATGTTGACGGATAAATAGGGAAACAAACTGTGAACTTGGCTTCGGGATCAAATACAAGGATATCGGCATCCCATCCGACTTCCAGACAGCCCTTCCGACCGAGGAGACCGACTTGCTTAGCTGTTTTGTAGCTAGTCCACAAACTGATTTCCTCAAGGGAAACACCTCTCTTACACCCTTCAGTCCAGAGAACACTGAGCCCTAGGCCAACGGTAGAGATACCGCCCCAGGCCCGGAAGAAGTCGCCATCTCCGCTATTTTCCTTTAGTGCCTTTAGGCCGGCGGTGCAAGGAGAATGATCACTGACGACCGTCTCGATCAAACCTTCTTTGAGAGCATCCCAGAGGTCGTCACGGTTAGAACCCTCACGGATTGGAGGACAGCACTTATGGCGAGTATCACCATTTTCAATATCTTCTGCCGCGAGTGTGAGATAGTGAAAGCATGTCTCAGCTGAAAGCTTGACACCCGCTTCCTGAGCCGCACGAACAATCGGGATTCCTTCCTTAGCGGAAAGATGGACTATATGAAGCTGTAGTGAAGGCGCAATATCTGCAAGAGAAAGGATTTCCTCGATGGCATAGGTCTCGAACGCTGGAGGGCGGGAGGCAAGGAATGTGCTATAGGCATCTAAAGGCCCAGCAGGTGCAAGAGGAGGATCCCCATGACGGACGTTGTCTCCGACGGACATTGAGAGTGGAGGAAGCATCTCGGCATGGAACATGAGGATCGTTGGAGAGTCCTATAGCAATTAATACGCAGTCTAATAATTGACTCTTCAGCACTAGGACCCACCTTCAGCTTCTCTACGGCCTTGACCAGGCCTTTCATATTAACAGCCGGAAACTCCTCAACCTATTCGCTCGCCATCATTAACCAAATTCCTAAGGACCAAATGAACCAAGAACCAGACCCACCCCACTCTCAATCAAGAAGCACTTGAATCCCCTAACACCCGCCTTAACCAACGGTACAAGGTCCTCCTCATTCCCAGGAATAACCCCACCATAGAACCCAACATCGACCCAACACTGCCCCTCAGCGGCCTTGACCTTGAGGTCAAGATTCTCAACAGTAGTAGTCGGCGGAATGGCATTCAACGGCATATCAACAATAGTGGTGACGCCGCCAAACGCTGCAGCCCTCGTCCCCGTCTCAAATCCCTCCCATTCAGTCCTGCCGGGTTCGTTCAGGTGAACATGCGCGTCCACCAGGCCCGGCATTATCACCTTGGGAGAGTAGTCATGGTATATTGTACCCGGTGGAAACGCTGAGGGGCCAGGGATGGAGCGGATTATGTTTGTGATTTTCCCAGTGGTGGGGGATATGAGTATGCTCGCGAGTGTCTCCACGCCGGGGAGGATGACGCGGGTTGAGCAGAGGACCGTTAGGGGTGCTGCTGCTGGCGGGACTGGAACTATTGAAGTGTCTAGTAGTGGTGCCATTGCATACCTAATACAAACAACGTTCTGCTTTTGTGTAGTCTGTCTAAAAAGGGGCTGTGATAGAGAAAAAAGAAAGAAAGATTAAGTTATAGGTTCGACAATGAACAAAGATCTAGCAAACGAAAGGATGAGAGGGGGGGGGGGGAAAGGAAAGGAGAGCTAGCAGAGAATTTAATATCCTCCGCTTTGGAAAAGAAATAGCCGGCAAACCCTAACGTAGTCAAGCTCTCCCTCCCCCATTGAAGCCATTCGCAGACCACCACAAGCCAACTGATAAGGCACGATATCATACACTATGATAACGGGTGAGATTCGGAGACTTTCCAGCCTCATGCAGCGCCATGTGCCCCCCCCCCTTCCCTCAAACCCACTTTCTCTTTGTCTCTCTCACCTGCCCCCTCTATCTCTCACTCGCACGATCCACAGTATGATAATATTATGATAATATTCGGGCACACTTTCCTTCCCCAGTCCAAAATTCAATTTTGACCACTTCCTCTTCCAAAACGTTCCAAAATCCGGGGAAGAAGAAAAAAACCAAAAAACATAACATAACTAAGTTAGCCTCCGGTATCGTAAAATCCTCTACTCGTAGGGTCCAACCCACAAAAAAAAAAACCGACCCGGCCCCGCATAGTTTACCGCACCGCACGACAACAACAATCGATAAGCCCCCACTATGTTGAGAAAGGCAAAATAAATAAAAAGATAAGGTATGATAGCTTACTCAGCTGTAAGATATAAATAATATAATTGCCCACTGCACATAGCTTATTTCAAGACAGAGGTCACTCTTGTCAAGCGGAACCGACAAAACGTTCCGGCATAGTCCGGGAATGTTCCCTTTTTACCATACTATCAGTTAGCAACGATGCGATACGATGCGCTTCTAGCAAAAGTGATTAGTTAGCGTAGTCAGACGTGTATTGGTACTGCACCGTACTTGCATTTATGCCACGGTCCCCCATCTCTACGAGTAGGATACATAGAGACCTCAAGCACAGAGGCATATGTGCTCCACTCTCTCGGATAAGTTAGCTTTTTTTTTTTTTGCTACAAGCACTGTAGGTGCACGCCGGGTTTGTTCGTCTAGCTAAACCTTTTGTCAGAAATGCTTCCGCGGGATTACCGGTACGGTATCGTACCGTACCCCTTCTGGAAGCGGGTCCGGCAGGTAGACAGATGTTGGTGGAACATTGTTATTCGGTAGTGCCGGTATTTCGCGTCCGTGTGCTATTCCAACTCGACGGGTTCTTGTACACAGCGCGTCTCGGGCACGGATGCGGTATCGCGAGATATGTGGTAATGGTAGACACGTCACTGGAAATTTCGGATACACCTGGCCGGTTGGATGGATGGGTCAAGTTATTCTCGAGTACCGGTAATTGGATCGGTCCGGGCTAGGGATTGTTGGTGCTCTCGGGAAGGAATTTTGGGCATGGGGGGAGGAGGGGAGGTTCATCATGGAACCGCCATCGAGTATCACCCATGTCTGTCAACGCTACTACGGTCTTCATCTACCTGTAGCTGAAGGTGAAAGAAAATATCAAACTTATTATTACCCCTGCGGAAACCAATTATCAAACACTCTCTCTCTTTCTTCCCTTCTCAATAACCGAATCGACACCACAGAAACATTGAAAGCAGTATGATGGGAGAAAAGCAATCTACGCTGCGAAAAAAAAAAATTTATTGTACCCACCGTGTTGCCCGAATACCAACATGTGCTGTATCATACCTGCACCCGTCCAGTGCATACCAACCACTTGCCATTGTGAGAAACCCTGTTTGGACCCCACCGACTCATCTACCCCCCCCACTCTCAGGAACCTTCAACCGAAGTCCCATTCCATCCTTCTCCGGACTCCCCTCAATTTGCTCTTCCACGAGTACACCACTATTCCTCCCACCCTCTACTCCGACGGCCAACACCACATCCTCCTCCTCAGAGTGATGCAGTCCAAGTGCAGGTCTAGCCATTCCATTCTCCCCTTCCAAGCCCAGACCCGCCGCCCCCCCAGATCCAACGACCCCGGTACCCACAAGCGCGAGTCCCGCCTCTGGGTCAGGAGCTGGTCCACAGACCACTTCAATCTCAGGCGTCCACTTTCTGACCAAATACCGCTTCAAGCGATTATATGCTCCGACGGGTTCGTCGTCTAATATCTGCCCCGCTGGTGGTCTAGGCGGAAGTAGTCGTTTGGGTGACATCCAGTGAAGCATCAACCACCATTTTATCTTAGATGCGCGGCCCTTGGGCTGGATGTAGTTGCGAGGGCCTGCGCGGGACCAAAGCTCTGGTCGGCGGCTGTGGAGATCCGCATATAGGGCTTCGTAGACACCGCGTTCGTGTGGCGATTGGCGATGGCGGGTTAGCCAATGCTTAAGCAAATACCAGGATACAAGGACTGCCGCCATCTATTTCATTGTCAGTTGACCATAATTGCCTCGAGTACCCGAACTGGGGGGACACATACAAATGGCACGGTAACAATAAAGTACCACTTTATTGAGGGGTTGTCCGCAAACGTATCAACGCTCATACCAAAGAACCCAACAATGAATGTCAATGGCAGGAAAATAAACGTAATCCAAGACAATCTCCACATGCTCGTTCCCAGCTGCAAGCTTTGTCGTGAATCCCTAATCCCGACCGACTTATACATGAGTTCCGAGAGATTATTCGTTCTTTTGACCAGATCTTCCTCAATTAGGCTGCTGAGTCGGTCGAAATCTTCAGGGGACTCCCTGAGCCAGAGTCCTTCGTCCGATAAATCTCCATCGATTTCTACAAGATACTTTCGCATCTCGTTTACTACGTCTATGTGGTAGAACATAAGCTTCTCATACTTAAGCCAGTGCGCTGAATTGGACCATAATTCCGGTGCTCGACTTTCGTCTGCTGGCTGTTCATAAATTTTCTCTTCCTATGGATAGTTAGCGATAATACATGCTTCTCTTGGGCAGGGAGACATACAAGGATACTAACGTGCTCCCAACTAGCATCTAAAAGTTGGTCCCAGCAATTCGCTATTGCTTTGAATATATCTTTGCCCGTTAGCGCTGCATATTATTTATCTCCGCCGAGCTAACTCTTACCTTGAGTAATGACCTTCATACACTCCAACGTCATCTTCTCATCCTCGTCCGGGTAGTCATTGGCGAGATAAAATGGCAACCTCCTCCATCGACTCTCCCATTCACCTCTCGCAGAAATCAACGAATCGTAAATAGAGCCAGTCTCCGAGCTATCGAATACAATAATCGTGCTCCCATTATCATATAGCTCTTGCACAGGCCTGCCATGCTCCAGGCATTGGTATGGTGATACAACGTCCGGCCCAGGAGTCTGAAGACCTGGCGCAGCATATTGAACATACACTGAGAGTCGTTGAGAATAAACATTATACCGGTGGACCGGATTATCTGCTCTAGTCAGCATTGGGACCTCCACTTAATGATTGAGAGAGTGTGTGCACCATTCTCGTCGTAACCCATTAATCCAACCACACACGTTTCCTTACTCTCAACCTCAGTATCACCACACGCGTAGTGCTTCATATAATCCATTCCAAAAGAACATTTCGTCACACCTCTCCAAGGGTCGGCAGTTGTCTTCCAACTCTTTCCAACAAGCAGTGGTTTTCCAGCCCTCCTCTGCGGCCTCTTTTGCAGCAGCCAGTCGCCGAACTCCCGGAGACCGACAATATCGTCATTATCCTTTATGCGAAATTTGTGAATCAGGAATCTCCTCGCCCAAGTGCAATTCTGGACATGACTAAGTTTGGAATAATGATAAGCTTATGGTAAAAGGGGGCTAGTCAATGTGGGCTCATACAAAACTCTCAGGGTAGAATTCGTATCCCTCCCGTCTTCATAAACCGATTTCAAAGTAGCTAGGTCATGGATCTCTAGAGCTACAACTCTTCGGCGCCCTTCGTGTGATCCCCCGACTCCTTTCCGGGTATATAAGTCCAAGCCGAAATAATAGACAGGGCAAACGAACGAACACAAACCTCTACGAACATAATCGATCATCAAAACCCTCGATTTCAGTTTGGTCTCTGCATTATAATCCCTATGCCACTGAAGTCCTGGACTTCTATCTCTCCCGGCAACTGCCATTCGTGAGCATTATCCGCCTATCATACCACCAACACAGGGGAAATTCAGCAGACCTCTACCAGGTATACTCAGTCGTGGTCTACACCCACCTACAGCGGGGTCTTGTGAGAAGCGAAAGAGCCCTGTTAGCTTCCGGCGATAACCACAATTACAGCAACAGATTGGGCCAAGAGTTACAAACCGTCCTCAAACGACCTCGTCGCAAGCGAAGTGTTATTCGTAGGTTGCCTAGATAGCGGTTCCATCTCCACACAGCCTTCCAAAGGAACTCATCCAGAACCGAAAACCGAATTCTGAGGAAAAAGAGGGAAAGGAAGACAGAAAGGACGTTGTGCAAATGCACAGGGAGTCGACAAGCCGAAGGAGGGCGAAGTTCTTGGAAGGAATCGGCTAGGCGATGCACGGTGGGGCAGACAGGTGGACATGGCTGAAATGTGCTTTAAGAAGCAATGGTGCGAAACCGTGGATGTGATCCAACGAAATGTGACAACCCGTCGGGGGTCAATGAGAAGCTAGTTCTCTCGTGAGGAGGGAATGAGTCAATGATTCATCGTCGAACCCCGGGAAGGAGAGCAGATACGCGGCCATACCGGTACTCGGGCATGACGGTTGTCTGGTTGCCTGCGTACCGGTGAAACCATTGGATAGCTGCAGTGCCGGTACCATAAAACTGTAACAATTGAAGTTTATGCGATGCCGCTGGAGTTGCCTCGTCTCATGAGGCCTGGTGTTTTTTTGTTTTTGTCTGACATGCCTATCAGGGGCTGAACGCTCTTTTTTTGGAGGGTTTTCCGCGCCTTTTCCGAAGTAGGGAATTCTAGACCACATGGCAAATTCCGGTACTTCTATTGTTCCAGCTTTCGCGGCACAATATGGAGCCAGCAGTGCGATTCTTTCCAAGGTGGGAGAGGGAAGTCACCAAAATCTGGGACGAATGCCATCATTGGATATCACTCGATATCACACTCAAGAAGATTTTGGGTTATACCGGTAGGTCACTTGATACATGGCTACACAAACCCAGGTACACTTCCCCGAGCCCAATATAGCCCACAATTCGTGCACAAATACTTCATGGTATCATACCTCTAACACAAGCTGTCCTTGTTTCATTGTTTCTTCTACTTGTCCCAAACTCCCAGTCTTGCAGAGGGTGGGATGTCGGGGAGCGCTGATGCAGCTCATCCGCTGCTCGCCGTTCAGGAGGAGAGATCACTTGACCACCACACCAAATTGCGCTCACCTGCAGTCACTCGATAAATAATTCGTCCTCTTACATACCGTACCTTCAATCTGCTCCTCCCTAAAAGCACTATATTATATGTTTGGCCACAGGTATGGCTGCACATCGCCATTATGGGTAACAGAGTTGGGGTCACACATCCCAGACATGTTTTCTACTCCTGTCCGCCAGCCGCCCGTAGGTATGAGTATGATAACTCGAGTAGATTTCATGCGTCAAGCAAGGTTTAGGGTTTAACCACAAACTGCACCCGTGTCTAAACTCACAAAACACTTTTTATGCCACAAGTTAACTGCTGGATCTAGGAGAATTAAATTAAATGTATTTTCAATTGAAAGGCTAGGTTTACAAGAAGAATTTGTTCTGAAAATTACGATTCATTCATTAAGGTATATAGAACTGATTGCCAGCCAAGGAGCTCGAAACGTGTCAGGAACTTACCGTAGCCGTTGAACCCCCTAAGAGGCTCAAGCTGTACGGTGTCCTTTTCTTGTTTTTTCGTATGATACTGTGATTTAACACATCCTCGGGCTTCACGACGAACGCGACTCGCCGCCAATTGGGTCTTACTTACTGCAGTCTCTTTTCTCAAAAAAATAATAATAAAAGAATGCGGAGAGGAAGTATTCTCCTGTTATTATCCAGCGCGTCTATAGCTACCGCTTCATCATCACCTCGGGGTGTTTCTCCGGAAGGTACGAAGGGTTTCCAATCCCCAAACTCGCGACTTGGGGGAGAGCGAGAAGAGGACAAGGGGAAGGGGTAACGCTAATTTAGAGAATAGACGCAAATCTCTATACATCATGCGGTGAAAAAACCTTTACCTGCCTCACAAACCCACACGTTACCATCCCCTACGAAAACGTGAACGACGACTACTGTGATTGTCCGGACGGCAGCGACGAACCCGGAACCTCCTCGTGCTCCCACCTTCCCCACAAATCCCTCGCGATCCGCGGGTTCTACTGCAAGAACGAAAAGCACACGCCGGCGTTCCTACCACTCAGTCGAGTAAATGACGGGATCTGTGACTACGAGATCTGCTGTGATGGGTCGGACGAATGGGCTGGTGTGGGAGGAGTCAAGTGCGAGAATAAATGCGGAGAGATTGGGAAAGCTGCTGGCAAACTGGCGGCTGAGAAGGGGAGGTTAAGGGATGAGGGGGTGAGGAAGAAGAAAGAACTGCTTGGTAGGGCGAAGACTATGAGGATTGAGTTGGAGTATAATGTCAAGACTACTCGGGTAAGGATTGAGGCCTTGGAGGGGAAGGTCAGGCGGCTGGAAGTTCAACTTCGGGAGACAGAAGAGGAGGAGAAGTTGAAGATGGCTAAGCAGCCGAAGGAGGGGTCAAAGTTGGGGATTTTGATCTCTCTTGCTAGGGAGAGAATGCAGGAGCTCAAGAGCTCTTTGGAGAGGGTGAGGGATGATAGGGATTCTGCCAGAAGCAAATTGGAGAAGGCCGAGGGGATTTTGAAGGCACTAAAGGAGGGGTATAATCCTAACTTTAATGACGAAGGGGTTAAGGCTGCCGTTAGAGCTTGGGAAGAGTACCTTGCTCAAGAGGGAGAGCATTCAGAGAACAAGGCAGAGAAGCGAGATCTCAATAGCCTTCTTGATGAAGACGAAATTGATTGGGAGGGATTCACTGAACCTGATGATGTTGCCGAAGGTACCCCCCTTCCCCTTAAATATCCCGCTACACACATATTTACTAATTCACTGATACCTACCAGGAGGCATAAGAACCTGGGTCCACGATAAGTTGGCAGACTTTAGACAAATGCTTGTGGAAAACGGCCTATTGGCAGCCAAGTCCGACGATGGGATGCCAGAGTCTAGAGGTAGACTCTCCCCTTCTTCTCCCCCTTTTGTCTGGTCGTTTGTCATATCTGACCTCTATCTTCGTTAGCCCTGGCGTCGGCCCGCCAAGCCCTCGAAACCGGCAGAACGGAAGAATCAGACACAAAATCCCACCTAGAAACTCTTCTCTCAGACCTCACCTACCCCTACGGCCAAGACGACGTCTTCCGTCCTCTGAAGGGCGAATGTATATCCTCCCAATTCGGGGAATACACCTACGAATACTGCTTCCTCGGAACCGCATACCAAAAGAGCCTTAAGGACTCCTCTTCCGTCTCCCTGGGAGAATACTCCCGAATCGAAGTGGACAAATCCATTAACGACGCCTCTGTCCGCGGCATCTTCGAGAGCGGGTGGGAGGAGGCGCACGATGAGGGGCTTAGCGGGACTAGCCTTATTCACGAAAATGGGCAGCAATGCTGGAATGGACCAAGGAGGAGTGTCAAGGTGGATCTATATTGCAGTGCTGTTGACGAACTTAGGAGTGTTAGGGAGGAGGAGAAGTGTGTTTATCGGTTTGAGGTTGGGACAGCGGCGGTTTGTGGAGGGGAAGATGGACGTGGGGAGAATACTGAAGAGAATGTTAAGAGTGAATTGTAGACTATTTTGGGTGTTTTTCTTTCTTTCTTTCTTTTTCCCCTTCTACGATACGATAGTAAGCGCTTCCAGTTACCCCACCCCTTTGCCGAGTATCAAAAAAAACGTATTTAAACCCGAGTCTGACCTCTATCGTAACGTTCAGTCTCAATATTACATACATGCATTCAATCAACACGTGCACAATTGAGCTGATGAAAGCACAAGCCACAACAAAATGATCACAATTTACCATCGAGACCAATAGCCATCAATAATCCCCCATTAGGTCTATCCCAGTCGCTCGCTCTCATCCAGAAACAAACCCAACCCCCCCTCAAAAACGACGCCGCTGATAAAAATGCAGTATGTACAAGTATCCGCCAGATTCCTCGTATAAGTTATCGTGTGGGAATAGAACGAGAATTTAGATTCGCGTATAACTTGAACCCGCAGTCGGAGAAGCCAGAGCTTGGTCGACTGTTGCACTGACAAGCCCGGTCTGTATAATAAATAATACTGATCGTAGTCCATGATTCTTGCAGATTGTGGTTCAACACTTGCTAGTCGCTACTAGGGAAGGGGGTTATGTAAGCATTTGGGTTGTACAGGTATGATATGCTATTGGTTAGTTTCGAAACGTGAACTGTTATTTAAATTAATACGCGCTAATTGGGTTTTACTTCTTCTTCGCCATCTTTAAATTCCATGATTAATATTAAAGTGCTATGTAGGCTATAAACCAGACTGAACCTTTACGAGAGAGAAAGGAAGAAGGAAGGAAGGAAAGACGGAAGCGTTCGAAGAAATACTTCTCAATAAGTTAGACTACCTACTATCATGAGCAATCTCCAAGTTGGGCTTGGTGATAAAAGATGGGTTGGTGGGTTATGTACAGTACCGGGCAAGCCATACAAGTAAATCACCGAGTTATCATAAATACCGGCGCCTGCGTTGAGGGCCAAGGCGTGTAATTTGATTAAACCACCTCCGATATGTTAGGTGCCTTGTGAACGATGACGTCGTTGCACCCCTTGGCTTATTTTATTTAGTTTTGTTCTTGGTTGGGATTTGCCGTGGCTGCCTTGCCGGTCGGAGCCTGACCTTTTTGCTGGGGTGGCTGTGGTGGTAATGGTGCTGTCTTGATATGGGCTTTTGGTATAGCTGGGTCGGCGGTGCCTCCTGCACGATACTCGAGTGCGGTACTCGGGCACAGTACGAGTAGTTAGCTACGATAAATTTAAATGATTTAAAGCCCGTTGATCATGGTGGGAGGGGTGCCTTTAAGGGAAAGGATCTGGAAAGGGGGTGCAACGAGTTTAACTACGCCTAATTGCGCAAACACAATTAAGCATGTCCCATATATACTCGTATAGTACTCTAGAACCACTAAATTTCCCCCAATTAGTAGTATCCCATATATCATAGCGAGGGGACCTTTTAAATCAAATCACGGTACATGGCTTCCCATACCATTACCGTTGTTTGATGGAACTTGGTGGCGGGGCAGACATCATTACGCTCTTCGCCAGGTTAGCAGGTGCCGTAATCCAAACATTTCCGGATACCTGTCCAACGGAGAGGGCACACTCATCCGACGGCCAAACAACCTCCTCCCAGTCCTCCACGGCCCACTCCGTAAAATAGCCTTGGTGTCTCCTGTACGCTCAGGAGTTTGGACGTAGTGAAATAGAGAGTTTGGTAGTGGGGGGCAGTATAGGATAGTCCTTTACCCCCCAAAATTATATCTTGTTTGGGCTGCCTAGTCAGTTGGCTTGAAATTCCACCCCAAGCTGGGTTGGATACTTGTGTTGTAGTCTTATATAAGAACTTCTGTCCGATTAGGCGTGGGTTGAACAGGCTATACGAGAACTCCGTGTATCGTACCTGGTGCCTATGCCAATATGCGATGGAAATTCAGAGACAACTCGGGGATGTGAATAACTTGCTGGAGGAATTCCTTTGGCTGGACAGTGCTATGTCATTAGACACCACCAACGCTCTCACGTATGCGCCATCTCTTCTGCGGAAGTTCTCTCCGGGATAGCCTCCAGAGACAGGCAACAATAGAAAACCCTTCCGGAATTTGCCCTCTGCGGTGTTTGGTGTTCTGATGCCCGACAACCATTGACCAGTCCAGTAGGTCAAGGTTGATGGGACCAGCCACGCTCCGGGAGCCACTTCCGTACCCACCTAGAGAGAGAGAGGGACAAAGTACTGTCCGATAAGCATCTTGCGCAAACAAAACTCCAGCAAAATATCTCCACCCGAGTGACACCCGGTGGGATGCTATGTATAGCACACAACCCCGCCGCATACTATCACGTGATCCCATGCAGTGAAAAAGAAAAAAAATAGCCCTTGACTCTCCAGGCAAAACAGCTGGTCGGGAGCACGAGCAGGCGGGTAGCGAAAAAGTGAGATCCCCGTCCGCCTTATTCCGCCTATCTCTTTCACCCCTAATAGCAGTCAGTCAGTCAGTACGGTAGAGGCTTTTCAGCCCTGGGCTCGAAGAGCCTTTTTCGAGTATATTTGCAAAGATTTGTATGGCGGAGGAAGGCACTCGCGCACCAAAGTCCCTCAGTTCGAGAGGCTTGCAGAAATGCCCGGGGCTGAATACTCGAGTGATGGCTCCAATCCAAGAATTTGATGACAAGTCGATGGAAAAGAAAAGAAGTGCAAGATCATTCTGCGTCTAAACCTGCTTCACCGCCAATCCCGCACCAAAAAAGAAACCCCCCATTTCCTTGGCGAATCCTTCACTCTTTCCCAAAACGCCACAATCTTGTTTACGCTGTCAGAAAGGAAGTAAATAAATTCTCCGTCGCAATGTGAATGGTGATAGTGGGGCCCTATGATCCACATGCTCGAGTGAAAATTCCCTCTTTTAACATGACACCGTTGTGCTGTTGTGTGTTGTCACTGCTGCTTCATGTCATGCCTGCCCTGCATGTGGCCATTCTCCGACTGGGAAAGCCCAAAGTGGATGGATAGATGTGAAAATCTCTCATTGCCACAAATTCCCTGCAGGAGAATAGAAATCGGTAGAAGTTTCCGTAACACACAAATTGTATCAGCTTTTTTCGCCGTGTTAGTGCAACCCATCTGTGGAACACAACTTTCGAACGAAAAAAAAAAAAAACCTTGAATTTCGTAGACCCATAAACCTTTCGTAAATACAAGTGGGTAGGAGGAAAAGTGTAAGAAACCATAGGAAGGAATGAAAAGAAAAAGAAAGCACACTACTTTTCCCGCCCCTATCTTAAACCCCAGGATGACATTATTGGAAGAAAGAGAACAAGAGAAAGAAACTGCGCAAACAAGACTTCTATGTATTTGTGCGGTTTATTCGACTTCCATTTAGTCCACCTCTTCAACCTGAGGACCATCATCACCACCGCCAGATGGGGGAGCCCCACCAGCACCAGGGAAGCCACCAGCACCTGGCATGCCTCCAGGAGGAGCACCACCTTGGCTCTGGTAGAACTTCATCATGATGGGGTTGGCAACTCCTTCCAACTCCTTCTGCTGAGATTCGAATTCGTCCTGTAACAATTGTTAGAATATATCCTTTATACAAAGTCAAAAATAATCGAACTTACCTTAGTAGCAGTGGTGTTGTTGTCCAACCATTCAACGGTGTCATCGATAGCACTCTTGAGCTTCTCCTTGTCACCGGCATCAAGCTTCTCTTCAACCTTCTCGTCGCTCAATGTGTTACGGAGAGAGTAAGCATAAGATTCAAGTCCGTTCTTGGCCTGGATTCTTGACGCCTCCGCCTCATCCTCCTCCTTGTACTTCTCGGCCTCCGCGAGCATACGCTCGATCTCCTCCTTGCTGAGACGGCCCTTGTCGTTGGTGATGGTAATGCTAGAATTAAATCAGTATGAGACAAAAATATTTTATTGGAGTTTGGAAATACATACCGGTTAGTCTTCCCAGTACCCTTTTCAACAGCGGAGACGTTTAAGATACCGTTGGCATCAATGTCGAAGGTGACCTCGATTTGAGGCACACCACGGGGAGCGGGGGGGATTCCAGTAAGCTCGAATTTTCCAAGCAAGTTATTGTCCTTAGTGCGAGCGCGCTCACCCTCGAATACCTGGATCAACACGCCGGGCTGGTTGTCGGAGAAAGTCGAGAAAACCTCGCTCTTCTTGGTCGGGACAGTGGTATTGCGCTTGATCAAAGGAGTCATGACACCACCAGCGGTCTCGATACCGAGGGAAAGTGGGGCAACGTCGAGCAACAAGATCTCCTGGGTCTTAGAAGAGGTATCACCAGAAAGAATAGCCGCCTGGACGGCAGCACCGTAGGCGACAGCTTCGTCGGGATTGATGGACTTATTGGGCTCCTTCCCATTGAAAAAGT
This sequence comes from Tuber melanosporum, assembly GCF_000151645.1. Lineage (NCBI taxonomy): Eukaryota > Fungi > Ascomycota > Pezizomycetes > Pezizales > Tuberaceae > Tuber > Tuber melanosporum. The sequence goes on from NW_003298764.1 coordinate 244,071, forward strand.
CGGACACCAGCTTCTGGACCTTGGGGATACGGGTAGAACCACCAACCAAGACAATCTCGTGGACGGAACTCTTATCGATCTTAGAGTCACGAAGGACACGCTCGACGGGCTCCATAGTGGAGCGGAAGAGATCCTGGCACAACTCTTCGAAACGAGCACGAGTGATCGAGGTGTAGAAATCAATACCCTCATAGAGAGAATCAATTTCGATGGAGGTTTGAGCAGAGGAGGAGAGGGTACGCTTAGCACGTTCGCAAGCAGTACGGAGACGGCGGAGAGCACGGGCGTTGGAAGTGAGATCTTTCTTGTGCTTGCGTTTGAATTCCTGGACAAAGTGGTTGACAAGACGGTTGTCGAAGTCCTCACCACCCAAGTGAGTGTCACCGGCAGTCGCCTTCACCTCGAAAATACCCTCCTCAATAGTCAAAAGAGAGACATCGAAAGTACCACCACCCAAATCAAAGATAAGAACGTTACGCTCTCCCTGGCCCTTCTTGTCGAGACCGTAAGCGATGGCAGCTGCAGTAGGCTCGTTGATGATGCGGAGGACGTTAAGACCAGCAATCAGACCAGAGTCCTTGGTGGCCTGGCGTTGTGAGTCGTTGAAATATGCTGGAACGGTAATAACTGCATTGTTGACGGTGCCACCAAGGTACGACTCGGCAGTCTCCCTCATCTTGGTAAGGACCATGGATGAGATTTCCTCCGGTGTAAACACCTTGGTCTCGCCCTTGAACTCAACTTGGATAAATGGCTTTCCGCCCTTATCAATGATCTTGAAGGGGAAATGCTTCATGTCTGCCTGCACCTCTGGCTCGTTGAACTTGCGTCCGATCAAACGTTTAGCGTCGAAGACAGTGTTGTGGCTAAGCAAACATTAGCAGAGCTCCCCAGGTAACAGCTGAGCAATGATCAACTTACGGGTTCATGGCGACTTGATTCTTTGCCGAGTCGCCAATCAAACGTTCGGTATCAGTAAAAGCGACCTGCACCGGGGAAAAACCATTAGTAGCCGCTCCAAGAAAAAAAGGTCCAGATAATTTCGGAAGATAAATTCGGTTAGGAAAGGTGATACTCACAAAGGATGGGGTTGTCCGGTTGCCCTGGTCATTGGCAATAATTTCAATTCTGTCATCTCTGAAGACACCGACGCAAGAGTAGGTGGTTCCAAGATCGATACCAACAGCGGGTGCCATCTTGGGAGAAGGTTATATGGATAACTCGGTTGATGAAGGAGAGATTAGGTAGGTAATGCAGAGGATAAAGAGATTCGTGAAAAAAGTTTTGATGAACAAAGGACTCGGAGCCTTCCGTGTAGTGCTGAATGATTAGGGAAAAGGAGGGGAAGGAAGGGTGGGGGAGAGGAGGAAATGGCCTTTATACAGAGTGGGCGGCGGGGGAGGGAAAGAAGGGTGGATTCAATGGTCGAAGTGTAAGGAATGTCATGGACTGCGCTAGAAACTACATGAGGATCCACAGAAATCTATGGCCTTCCACGAGCCCCAAACCCCTCTCCCGCCACACTTGTCCCCAAAAATGTACAGCATTTCCCCTTTCAACCATTACTGTGCTTGTCGGACCTTATTTTGCTTTGATTTTCCCCTGTACCCTTTGCCTTTGAGCTGTTCGAACAGTTTCAAAGGGACTCCGCGGGAAACTCGACAATTTTCTCTGGTTTCGATTACCTTCTGTGGATGACGTACGTTATCATACAGCCACGCGAAATTCTCCACAGCGCGCTTTCGTTGGCGCGGCAACCTCAGATACGAGTGAAGAAAACAGTACGAGTACTAGTACTAGTACAGTACTCGTAGGACATGGCCAGTTACACACCAAAATATCGGTACTAGTAGGGAGCTTTCCCACATCGACATTGCCAGCTTTTTTTTTTTTTTTTTTTTTGTGGGGAATGCCGTTGTCCCACTACCGTTGCGATAGGGGTACGAGTAATGTATGATACTCGTACTCGGGTATCTGCTCGAATAATCTACCGGCGCTGTACTGTACTTGTACGAGTCCTACAGTACTGGTACGGTACTCGTATCTCTCCGCCTCAAAAATTGATAGTGTTTACCTGATGCGGTATGGCTTGAGCAAACTGAGCTTTTGGATCTCATCAACTGGTAACTTATTCGTAATTTCGTCATCTTTTTGTCCAGCTAAGCCTATCGGAGTTTAGCTCTGCCAGTATTTCTTATCGATAGTAGATTGTCCGTGTAAACACAGCGCCGGCACGATACCGTGCTGGTATTTTTTACACATCCGCTCCGCTAATCTAAACACCTCTGCACTCTTGCGGCTCTACTCGTATATCAGATCCCCCACTACTCGAGTACAGTACTCGTACAGTGCGATAGACCACTAGGCCAATCCCCTTTTCTAGGACTCCCGTACTCCAACCGCCAACAGAGTTCCCAAACCCATGCAGGGATCAACGGTGCTTGATGGAATCCCGGTTTTGCATTGCTCAAGCAAGAGAAAAAAAACTCAGGTGTGTACCGAGAGCGGTTGCCTTGCCCTGCTCGCTTCAGGCGTAGCCCAAAGCTAGCAGCGATCGCCGGGCCAATCGGCATCACTCTATTGCCTTTATTGGATGCGGTGCTGAGTTCAGTGATATACCGGTACTCGCTGACATGACAGGGGTGGTCACAGGCGGAAAACCTCCACTAGATGGACTTTAGTATAACCACAGCGACCCCCTCTTGTAATGTGCCTTTAATACTCGGGTGTGTGTCCATACAAATCGGAGAGACTAATACCATGGTGGTGCAAGGTTGGTGAGCAGGAAACACAGTATGGAAACTCCCAACAGAAGTTGGTAGTCAGCCAAAGAATCTGAAGCATGTTGAAGAAGGAACCAAGGACGGAACCTTGCAACGCTAGGACAAACCGAATCCTCCCTTCCACACTCGCACTCCACACGCTTACCCCTTTGTTTGTTTTACAGTGCATTGGTCTCCTACTCAAGATTATTATGGTACCGTACTGTACAAGTACCAGGCATGATGTTTTCGTACAAGGTTAGAATAGCAGGGATGTCTAAGACATCGAGTTTGTTGTGTAGAAAAACACAAGAGCATTGAGCGAAACTGCAGCAGAGAAAGCAATCCTATAATAATATGGGAAAATACATCAAGAACAAACAACAATAAGAGATTGAGGAGAGGCAGGTAGGTAAAATATAGCCAAGCAGGAAGAAAACAATGAACTCCACACCGCTAACAGGTGCAGACAAAAGCAAGAAGTTATATGAAAAGGGTAAAAAATCAACTCCATGAGTAGTAGGAAAAAAAAAGAAGAAATAGCCCTGAATATCCACCTCGTTTTCTGGATTAGCTAGCTAGCTAGCTATTTGCAAATATGTTGACCAGCTGAGTGGAATATATGGACCACTGGAGTAAGTGATTAAGCCGGCTTCCCATCAAACTGGGAATTAAAAAAAAGAGAATGCCCTTTTTACAGTAGAAATGATTGTCAAACAGAAAGATCCCATTCGCGCCAGACAGACAGCAAAAGAAAAAGAACAAAATAGTCTCCATTGGCCGAATCTAAGAAATAGGTAGTTAGTATGAGTAAATTGGTAGATGAACAGTGTTTTTGTATTTTTACCTAATAGATGTCGGTAGGCTCAGATGTAAAGTTGAACGGGTATTTTAATAACCTGAGTGGCATCCATTAGTGAGTCAAATCTGAAAAGCCAATAGTTAGTAATAAATTGCCACAGTAAATTCTAATTAGCCATACCTTACGTACACAGGTAGGAACCGATTCTACTAGAAATTCTAGTTTTTCAGGCAAGATAGCGTTCCACTCTTCTTGAATGGCCTGGTGAAAAGATTTATTAGGAGTAGGGAAAGGATTGTGTTTATGGATGTGATCTTTAATAGTTCGATAGATATTTTCTATGGGACTGCAGTCTGGTGAAATGGGAGGCCAATCAATGAAACACTCCCAGATTCCTAGCTTCTGGAAGTAGTTTTGTGTGTGGGCAGCTGTGTGAGGACTTGCATTATCTTGCTGCAGGTAAACATAGTCTAACTGAAGCTGAGATTACTCCTGCCAGAACTGGTACAACTCAGGAACTATATAAGTAGTAAAAGAAGCTGCCTTAATGGTTTTTTCCCACTCTCTATCCCAAAAGATCAAGAGTCCTTTCTTACGTCCCTTGAAGCAAGTCCAAACTATAATTGTACTCAGCTTCTTAAATTTTAGTATCAAGCGATTCTCTATATCTTCCTCTCCTGGCTGTCTAGTAATCCACACCCGGTTATTAGAGGATAAACCTCTAATATTAAAGGCCGCTTCATCGCTCTAAATGACCTAAGTATTTTAAAAAAACTCAACCTTATTCCAGTCAGTCTGGGTTCAATCTGCGTAGTAGTGGGCTCAGTTAAGCAGCTTTTCTTGAGATTTAAGTAACAAAAATGGATGAGGATGAGTGTCACGAACATGGCTCGGCATAGAAAAGGTTTTCACGTGACACATGGTTATGAGTCACAGGTATGTTATTGTTTTGCGCATATGATCCATTCGGGTTATATGATTTATTATGTGTGGGATTTGTGATGCTTTCGCACATGGCTCAAGTATGAGTCATAGGACGTGCGCCTAGCGAGTATGCCTTGCGAGTGTGCCTTGCGGGTAAGCCTTGCGCATATGATTTATGTTTTGCACATGACCTCATTATGAGGTCATGGGTTTTGAGCATGTGATCACTTTGGTCACATGACTAGTTTGTTATGATTTGGTTTCGTACATGTGACCACTTTAGATCACATGACTATGGGCGAGAAGAACACTATATAAGGAGGCCAATGCGGCCGAGGAAGATAGGTTCTTCACGCTTTGTTCTAAGTACTTTTCCTCCTTCTTCCACCCCGTGTCAGAACGTGAAGGTTCGGTGTTAGTCTAATCAGAGCCCTTGATTTCTATCTCACGATAGGCTTCAAGTCTTTAACTTCGATCACCTTTTAGGGGCATCATTGTTAATCCCTCCCCTACGATTGCTAGAAGTTCTTTCTTCCTTCTACCTATCTTTACGTTTGTTCGTTTATGTCGCCTCCTCACAGTCGCAATGGCTAAGTGAGCCTCTGTCCCTTCTGCCACGTCCGCTTTACGTTCGTCGGTGGTTCTGTCTCGTGCCGTTGAGAAGAACTTCACCCTGGAGGCCGAAGTCTCTCACCTTCGGCATCATATCTCTGTCCTTTCTCGGCGATTTCATCGCGCTGAAAAGGAGATATCTACCTTGTCGGCTGCCCTGGCCTCTGAACGCGATACTGTTCGTGGTTTGGTCACGATTTTGGCGGCTGAAGCTCCTACGGTTATCCCCTCTTCGCCTGTCTCCTCGGTCGCTTCAGTTACTACGGTGGTCTCGGTTGGAGGGGGGGTGGGCTAGACCTGGAGAGTTCTCAGGGTCAAGCGGAGGAGCTCCCTCGGGAAAATGTTGCGCCGGCGGTTATCCCTGCCCCCCTTGCAGCTACGGTTGTGGATGGTGGTGTGGGTGGTCCTGTTCCTGATTCTTCAGGATTGGAGGAGGCGCTTGCTCCTGGTGTGGGTAGGGTGGATCCTGGTGTGGTGACACCAGCTGTGGTGGTATCATCCCCTTTGGGGGGACAGGTGCCTGAGTCCTCTGTGGCTGAGCCCGTGGCTGGTCGGTGAAGCGCCTCTAGTGGCGTCCCTCCTGTGGTGGTGGGTGGTGATGAGGGTGGTCCGTTCACTCCTGTTGCTAGACCTGTACCCGAGGGTGAGAAGAGGAAGAGAAACAAGAAGCACCGGGTCAAGCAAGATCAGACCTCACCTGTGCCACTTGTTCCCGACTCGGAAGGGTCATCGCCTTCGCCGGTTCGCTATAGCTAACCGGCGGCTACAGAGTCCGCGGTAGGTTCGCCGCCTGCGGAGTGGGCCGGAGAGTTGGAGGATGAGTTGAATACTTGGGTATGTTCGGTCAAGTGCCGGCGGTGTAACGATCCCCTTTTAGATAGTTAGTTCTTGGCAACGGGGAACGATACTTATCTTTTCTGTCTCCTTCTTTCTTTGTCTTACGATAGCTCTAGGCCTCTGCCTACGTTACCGATAGTACAAGACCTTTGTCTTCTATCGGAAACGCCTATTGTAAGCTTTCTCTAACTCGTCTTCGTGACGAGCACTTCTTGGCGTAATGATATCGTTGCAATACAGATAAAGATCGTAAAGGTATTTTATATTTGTTAAAGTAATAAGGAGAAAAAGTACTTAGAACAAAGCGTGAAGAACTTATCTTCCTTGGCCGCAGCGGCCTCCTTATATAGTATTCTTCCCGCCTGTAGTCATGTGACCTAAAGTGGTCACATGTGCGAAACCAAATCATAACAAACTAGTCATGTGACCAAAGTGATCACATGCTCAAAACCCATGACCTTATAGCGAGGTCATGTACAAAACTCATAAACTAATCATAACACAATAAACAAGTCATATGACTCGACTGAGTCATATGCGCGAAACCCATGACCTCATAATGAGGTCATGTGCAAAACATAAATCATATGCGCAAGGCTTACCCACAAGGCATACTCGCAAGGCGTACTTGTCAGGCGCACGTCCCATGACTCATACTTATGCCATGTGTGAAAGCATCACAAATCCCACACATAACAAATCATATGACCCTAATGAGTCATATGTGTGAAACAATACCGTACCTGTGACTCATAACTATGCGTCACGTGAAAACCCTTTTCTCGCTAAGCCACATTCGTGACATTAGCTCCCCTCCTCCTAAGCCTGAGTCCCATCAGGCCTTTTCTCCCAGTTTCAATAGTTCCCGTCCTGCCGAGCACATGGTCCTTCTCAGCTTGTGGAACTTTTCGTCGGCCGTCCTCCATCTGACCCTTACCGATTCCAGAGTCAGGTTCGCCATTTCGATCGTGTGCCGCTGATTGTCGTTCAGCTGTCTTAGCTCCGCGATCGTTTTGTCGTTTGCCGAAATTGTGGCCTCGGCTTGGCCCAGTTGTTCTTGGAGTCCCCGGATCTGCCTGTATAGGCTCCTGACATCTGGTTCCGTGTCTGCGGAGGAGTTTTGGGCCCCTCCTTCCCTGGACCGTGTCCTTACGTCCCATGCCTTTCTGACATCTTCTCCTTCCAATACTTTTCTGTTTCCATCTTTCTGCGAGTAGTATCCTGCAGATATTTTCTGTGCCCTGTGCATCCTGCACCTGTTTCTGAAGCATTGTTGTCAATGCTTCAGAACGTGGTCCGGGCGTGGCCCACGCTTTCGACATTCCCGCGGGAACCATCCCGAGCCTTCTTTGTTGCCAAAGTGTGTTTGACAACCGTCATCGTAGCATACCGTCCATGACATGGCGTTATGCTGTGCTTGTCTTTCCCTTTCCTTGAGTTCTTCGTCGGTTTGCCTCATAAATGAGTATTCAGGGCTGGTGGGTGTAGTTTGGCGGGGGCTAACGCCCCAGCCCTTGTGTGGCTGCAAGGGCGCGGGAGTCTTTCCCTCACCTTTGTCTTGGTTGAACGTGATCGTCACCTGGGCCGGGCTTGTCTGGGTATCGCTGGTGGAAGCTTGAGATGGCATCTTGTGCGTTTTTGAAGTTGTGTGCGAAGTACCAAGTTTTATTGTGTTTAGGAGACTATCCTGTCCACTTGGCTCGGTATTGGAGGTGACTGTGGAAGAAGCAGGAATCAACTATTTTGTAGAGCTCGTATTCTGGTTCTCTGTCGAGTTTGATTGGAAGGGGAGGAATGAGTGTTTGGGAAGGAAACTTATTGTCGTTGTGTAATTCGAGGAGTGAGATGTGGAATGTATTGTGTATTCGCATTGAGGGGGGAAGGTCGAGTTTATAAGCTCGGCTGCCCACTTTTTCCAATATCCTGAAGGGTCCGATTTTCTTGTAGTCCAGTTTCTTTGGTGGTCGTGTCGTATGGATATTGTGTGGTATTAGCCATACCATATCTCCTGGTTGTATGTTTGGATCCGGTCTTCGGTGCTTATCATATTGTTCTTTTTGCCATTGTTGTGCTTTACTCATCTCGTATCGTAAGGTTTTGTGCAGTTTTCCCATATCCGCTATCTCTGGTATCACATCATTAATCGTATGATATGTGGTCTGACGTGGTGGATGTTGTCCGTAATTCGCGAAGAATGGTGTAGTGCCGATCGTTTCTTGCTTTCCATTGTTGTATGCGAATTCGGCCATCGATAACAGCTTGTACCGATCATCTTGTTGATAATTGATGTAAGCCCTTAAATATTGTTTGAGTATCGCATTTACTCATTCTGTTTGTCCATCTGCTTGTGGGTGGAACGCTGTGCTTATTCTGTTTTGTATTCCCATTTCTCCGGTTACTTTTTTCCGTAGTCTCGATGTGAATAGTGTTCCTTGATCGGTGATGATATTCTTGAGTAGGCCATGAAGTCGGAAAACTTCTCTGAAGAAGGTTTGTATAAAATCCCTCGTGTTGATATCTTTTCTAACCGGAATGAAATGGCTCATTTTGGTCAGACGATCCACGACGACCAGGATGCTATCGTAATTCTCCGATGCTGGTAGGTCCGTGATGAAATCCATAGTAATTGTTTCCCATGGTTGTTCGAGAACTTGGTTTGATTTTAGTAATCCATATAGTGCGTGTTTAGCCGTTTTCGTCCTTTGGCATATGTCGCAGTTTTTGACATATCGTTTGACGTCTTCGCGCAGTCCTGGCCATTAGAATGACCTAGTAATGAATTCTGTGGTTTTAGCCGTTCCTCCGTGTCCTGCTGTTCGGATATCTTGGTGTTGTCGTATGATGTTTGTCCTTATCTCCTCTTCTTCTGAGATCCATTGTTTTCTGTCGTACCACATATTTCGGTCCTTCCATTGGCATAAACCCTGAGCAACTCCTTTCATCTCTTTTTTTCCTTCCTCCAAGGCTTCTCTTATTGTCTGAATTGTTTTGTCTTTCTCGTTTGCGTTCTCGATTCCTCTTTCCTCCGTTGAGGTGAATTGGATAACTTGCATTGCCTCAAAGTTGGTTTTTGGTAATAGTGTTTGTGTTTTTTGTTTGATTCTTTCGTCTTCTTTCGTTTGTGGTTTGTCGCTTGCAATCCTTGTGAGAGCATCTGGTTTTCCACTCTCTTTGCCTGGTCGGTATTTGATTTTGAAGTTGTATTTGCTGAGGTGTTCCATCCATTTTATCTGGTGGTCGTTCAGTTCTTTCGTAGTCATGAACGGCACCAGGTTTTCGTTGTCGGTTAGAACTCGGACTGGATGGTCGTTGTTTGAAACGTATCTCCTCCATTCTTTTAATGCTTGAACTATTGCTAATAGTTCTTTGTTTGCAACATTGTAGTTGCACTCTGCGGGGGTCATTGTCTTGGATCGATAGGACACTGGCCTCCATTTTCCATCGTCGCATTGTTGTGATAGTATGCCTGAGCATATATATTTTGAGGCATCCGTTTCGATCATTGTCCTTCTGTTCGGGTTGAAATGAACCAGTATGGGTGCCGATGTTAGATGCGTTCGTATTGCATTATATGCTTTTTGTTCGGTTTCTCCCCATTCCCACTTTTTGTCTTTCTTGGTTAAGTTATAGAGTGGTTTTGCAAGCCTGCTAAATCCCTCTATGAACCTTCGATAAAAGTTGCAGAATCCCATAAAGCATTGAACATCTGTCTTGTTGTTTGGTTTGGCCCAATCCCATATGGCTAGGGTTAGTCCGTAGACGTAGATACTGCATACGTGCTCAACTTTGACCCCAATTCGATTGATGATAAATTCAAAGTATTCTGTTTCTTCCTTATGGAATTCACATTTTGTCTGTTTGATCTTCATTCCCGATCCTTGTATTGCGGCCATGATATTGCTGATATCTTTTTGGTGTTGTTGTATGTTTTCCGAGTATATGAGTACATTGTCCAAGTATATGATGAAACATATGTCGAGCTACCTATTAAGTACTTTGTTGATCCATCTCTGGAATAAAGTCAGCGCGTTGCTTAGCCCGTAGGGCATAACCAAGTATTCGAACATTCTGTATCTTGAGGCAAATGTAGTCTTCCATTCGTCTCCTGCCTTGATGGGTATATTGTGGTATCCATCTTTGATGTCGAGTTTGGTGAAGTATTTTGCTGACCATAGTCTGTCCAGTGCTTCTCCAATCAAGGGTAGCGGATATCGGTCTTTCTTGGTAACCGAATTGAGGGCTCTGCAGTCCACGCAAAGTCTCATTTTTCTGTCTTTCTTTTTGACGAATAGTATTAGGGAGCCTCCTGACGCGAAAGAGTCTCTGATCCATCCTCACTTTAGGTTTTGCTCAATGTACTTCCTAAGTTCTTCAAGCTCTGCTTCTCCTAGGGGGTATAAATTCTTGTAGAGAATCTCTTTTGTCTTTCCCGTTTTTTCATCTTTGTCCCACTGAATTTCGTAATCGATTCCTGGTCTTCGAGGTGGTAGCTCTGTAGCTTCCTCTTCTTAGAATAGATTTGTGAATTGGTGATATTCTTTTGGAACCAATTCTTTCCATCCTTTTTTGCTCTGGTATTTTTTGTCCTGGATTGCTAGCTCTGTGCTGATGTTGATTTTTGCTAGAACTGCTTTATCGTCTTCGTATGTCCATTTGAGAATTCCTATGGTCTCTCCTCTTCGATAGTACCATCCAAAGGCTTGTGCTGTGATCTCTTTGATCTTAATTCTTTTTGTTGTATTGTGCTGGTTTTGGTATGTGCTTCCAAATCCCTTTTTTCCTCTTGTGGTTTCTTCCAGTTGATCTACTTCATGCAGATCCTTTTGGTTGATTTTCTCAATTATCAACTGTGCGATTCGATCGCCTTGCTGGACTTGGTAGTCCTCTTGGGATAGGTTGGCCAGGACCACCTTGATTTCACCCGTATAGACGACGTCGATTACCCCTGCCATGGTCATGAGCCGATGCCTGACCGCTAGGCCACTGCGGGGTGCTATTCGCCCATAGGTGCCTTCTGGGAGTCCAATGGCTATTCCCGTCATTATAATTGCCTGCCCGTTGGCCGGTATCTTGATTCCGTTGTTGGTGTATACATCATGCCCTGCTGCCCCTTTGGAACCCATGGTAGGCACTTTTGCCCCTTGGTCCAGCCTTTGTATCCGGACTCTCTTATCTTGCCGCATCTCGGTGAACTTTGCATGTAAAGTTTCTTCTTCCGCTTCTCATATCGGTGTTGAGTAGACTACAGGTGAACTGTTGAGACATCGTGTCGCACATATTTCGCTTGTAAAGGTCATCTTGTTCTCGTTCCAATTGATCGTCGGATTATGTTTTCGTAACCATGGCATCCCTAGGACTATCTCATGGTTCTTTAGATCTGCTACTTGGAAGGTTGCCGTTTCCCTATGGCTGTCAATGTCCATAGGTACTGTCGCCGTATGGGTTATAGGACCCATAGCGCTGGGTTTTCCATCCGCTAAGTAGACTTGTCTTGCTTTCTTCGCTTGTTTGGTGTGGAGGCCGTATTTGTCGCATATTTCTTTGTCGATGAAGTCTTTGGTAGCCCCAGAGTCGAGCATTGCATATATTGTTGTTTCTTTGTTTTCTTTGTTGTCTATCTTCGTTTTGATCATCAGGTGATCTCCATCTTCTTCCCCTCTTTGTGTGTGTAGTGCTGTGTAGTAGTTTGCTAATTTGATGGGTTTTCCAGGTCCATATCTTGGGTCTCCCAGACCACCGTTTACTGGGGACCCACGTCATTTTCCACCGGTGAATCTTCTGCTATCATTTCGCGGATGTTGCTTCTTTTTTGATTTTGGAAACGATTATTTCCAGCAGCTCTGTTTCCTTGGTATCTGCTGTCCGGTCGGCTTCTGCATTCTCGTATCTGATCTCCTGCTTTTCCGCACCTTAGGCAGAGTTTCCTATTCATTCTTCTGGCATACTCTTCCTTAGACAGGTTCAGAGCCGGTCCTGCTCTTGATTTGTCTAACTCCATTGGCTCGCCTGGTGGTAATGCTCTGCTTTCTCCTCGAGATGCTTGTGGTTTGAAGGTCACATCCCCATTCCTGGAGGATTGGACAACTCTGTACGCTATAGTGTTTTCCGCGTTGCTTCGAACCATGTTCAATTTGCTTTCTTTATCTATTGCCCATCTTGCAAATCGTTTGGCTGTCGTATAGCGTAGGTCAGAGATTCCCCATGCCTCTCGGAGTCTCTCGCTGCAGTTTCTCTGGAGGATGATGTAGAGAGTAGCATCATCAAACTCGGCCTTGTATTCCAATAGTCGGCATTCGTTCCAGTATGCTGAAAATGTTTGTTTTCCTTGCTGGAGTTTTTCTAGCTTTCATCTTGCTGTTTCTTTGGCGTTGGGATCTCCAAATTGTTCGAAGAGTGTCGCCTTGAACTCTTCGTATGTGACCCATTCCCTCTGCTTTCTTCCATCTTGGAAAGGCATGATCCATTACCCCGCGAGTCCTCGGAGCAGAGATTCCACATATGGAATCTTGATCTCATCATGTTCATCTCCATACCCTTTAACAGCAAAATATCTTTCGCATTGTGCTAAGAATATTCGTAGCTTATCTTCAGCTCCTTCGAATGTGTCGGGCTCCTTTGCTTTTGGTCGTTGGACATTTCCTTGCCCTGTATTTTGGGTGGCTGCAAGAAATGCCTGAAACTGATTTTCAGTCATTCCAAGTATGCTGGTTCCTGGGGCCGGTGGCACAGGTACTGCGGATCTCAACATTCTCTCAGGTCGTGGAGTTCCAGCAGGAGAGCTATCAACTGGTGATCGTTTCTCTGGGGTTACTGGGCTTGCTGCTCTCGAGGGTTCTGCCGAGACGTGATCTAGAGCGTCGCTGAATCCTCCTATATTAAGATTTTGATCGTCGATGTCAATATCTCCTTCCCTGACTGGGTTGAAGGATACCATCTTGTATCGTTTGGCGTCGCACTAGGTGATGTTTTGTAATGTAACGATCCCCTTTTAGATAGTTAGTTCTTGGCGACGGGGAACGATACTTATCTTTTCTGTCTCCTTCTTTCTTTGTCTTACGATAGCTCTAGGCCTCTACCTACGTTACCGATAGTACAAGACCTTTGTCTTCTATCGGAAACGCCTATCGTAAGCTTTCTCTAACTCATCTTCGTGACGAGCACTTCTTGGCGTAATGATAACGTTGCAATAAAGATAAAGATCGTAAAGGTGTTTTATATTTGTTAAAGTAATAAGTAGGAAAAGTACTTAGAACAAAGCGTGAAGAACCTATGTTCCTCGGCCGCATCGGCCTCCTTATATAGTATTCTTCCCGCCTGTAGTCATGTGACCTAAAGTGGTCACATGTGCGAAACCAAATCATAACAAACTAGTCATGTGACCAAAGTGATCACATACTCAAAACCTATGACCTTATAGCGAGGTCATGTACAAAACTCATAAACTAATCATAATACAATAAACAAGTCGTATGACTCGACTGAGTCATATGTGCGAAACCCATGACCTCATAATGAGGTCATGTGCAAAACATAAATCATATGCGCAAGGCTTACCCGCAAGGCATACTCGCAAGGTGTACTTGTCAGGCGCACGTCCCATGACTCATACTTGAGCCATGTGCGAAAGCATCACAAATCCCACACAAAACAAATCATATGACCCTAATGAGTCATATGTGTGAGAAAATACCGTACCTGTGACTCAAAACTATGTGTCACATGAAAACCCTTTTCTCGCTAAGCTACATTCGTGACAGGCGGCTTGGGGACTCTCTCGTTCTGGCTGCTTCCATCGAGGTTTTTAGACTGTGCTGCCGGTGTGGTGCACCCTGGATGCTCTACGATGGTTCGTACCCTCTCGGTTAGGGAGCCCTCGCCCTGTAAGTCGGCTTTCCAGTTGGGTTTACGCGCTTGGGCTTTGGGTGTTTCTTTTGTTTGGGATTGGGGGTGGGTGCCTGGCGGTTGGCGGGGATGTTCCGAGATCATTGAGTGGGGGCATTCGGGAGGGTTTCTACTGTGGGTTGGGGTTATCGCGGGGCAACATTTATGTGGCGGTAGTCGAATTTTTGTATTTTGTACGGGTAACTTGGCTGGCGGGCAGGCTGGGCTGAGGAGGATTTTCTTTACCAATGATGGTTTTTGTACTTAGTGTTCGTGTTAAGGCATGGCACGGGCATGTTTAAGGTATGGGGCTGGAGGATTAGTTAGTTTGTAGTTAGTGGTATCCGGGATGCGACAACCTAGGGGCCTGGCCCTGGGGCTCATCATATGCCACTGTTGGCGGTATGTGTTTAAATAAAATTAGATTGATTTCTAAGTACTTTTCCTACTTATTATTTTAACGAATAAAAAACACTCTTATGATCTTTATCTTTATTTGCAACGGCATCGTTACGCCAAGGAAAGTTCTTCATGAAGATGAGTTAGAGAAAGCCTACGATAGGCATTTACAATAGAAGACAAAAGTCTTGTACTATTGGTAACGTAGGCAGAGGCCTAGAGCTATCATAAGCCAAAGGAAGAAGAAGACAGAAATGAGAAGTATCGTTTCCCGTCACCAAGAACTAACTATCCAAGGAGGGATCATTACATTACAAAGCGTCACCTAGTGCGACGCCAAACGATACAAGACGGCATCATTCAATCCAGACAGGGAAGGAGATATCGACATCGATGATCAAAACCTTATCCTAGGAGGATTCAGCGACGCCCTAGATCACATCTCAACAGAACCCTTGAGAGCAGCAAGTCCTATAACCACAGAGAAAGGATTACCAGTTGATAGCTCTCCTGTAGGAACCCCACAACCCGAGAGAATGTCCTGATCAGCAGTACCTGGGCCACCGGCCCCAGCCGCTCCAGCACCAGGAACTAGCATACTTGGAATGACTGAAAATCAGTTTCAGGCATTTCTCGCAGCAACACGAAACAAAGGACAAGGAAAGGTCCAACGACTGAAAGCGAAGGAACCCAACATATACGAAGGGGCTGAAGACAAACTATGAATATTCTTAGTGCAGTGTGAAGGATATTTTGCTGTCAAGAGATATGGAGATCACCATGACGAAATCAAAATTCCATATGTGGAATCTCTACTCAGAGGACTCGCAGGACAATGGATTATGCCTTTCCAAGATGGAAGAAAGCAAAGGGAATGGGTCACATACGAAGAGTTCAAGACGACACTCTTCGAATAATTCAGAGATCTGAATGCCAAAGAAACAGCAAGACGAATGCTGGAAAAACTGCAACAAGGAAAACAAACATTCTCGGCATACTGGAACGAATGCTGACTATTGGAATACGAGGCCGAGTTTGATGATGCTACTCTCTACATCATCCTCCTAAGAAACTGCAGTGAGAGACTCCGAGAGGCATGGGGAATCTCTGACCTACGCTATACAACAGCAGAACGATTTGCAAGATGGGCGATCAATAAGGAAAGCAAACTAAACATGGTTCGAAGCAACTCGGAAAACACTATAGCACACAGGATGGTCCAATCATCCAGAAATGTGGAGGGAAGCTTCAAACAGCAAGCAGCTCGAGGAGAAAGTTGAGCATTACCACCAGGCGAGCCAATGGAGTTAGACAAATCAAGAGCAGGACCTACTCTGAACCTGTCTAAGGAAGAATACGCCAGAAGAATGAATGGGAAACTCTGCCTAAGGTGCAGAAAAGTAGGACATAGGATACGAGAATGCAGGAGCCGACCCGACAGCGGATGCCAAGGGACCAGAGCTGCTGGAAATAATCGTCTCCAAAATCAAAAAAGGAGCAACATTCGCGAAATAATCGCAGAAGATTCACTGGCGGAAAATGATGAGGGTCCTCAGTTAACAGTAGTCTGGGAGACCCAAGATGTGGACCTGGAAAACTGATTAAAGTAGCGAACTACTATATGGTACTACACACGTAAAGAGGAGAAGAAGACGGAGATCATGTGATGATCAAAACGAAGATATACAACGATGAAAACGAAGAGACAACAATATATACGATGCTCAACTCTGGGGCTACCGAAGACTTCATTGACAAAGAAATCTGCGACAAATATAGCCTCCACACCAAACAAGCAAAGAAAGCGAGACAAGTCTATCTAGCGGATGGAAGGCCAAGCGCTATGGGTCCAATAACTCATACAGCGACAGTATCTATGGACATTGACAGCTATAGGGAAACGGCAACCTTTCAGGTAGCAGATCTTAAGAACTATGAGATAGTCCTAGGGATGCCCTGGTTACGAAAACATAATCCGACGATCGATTGGAATGAGAAAAAGATGACCTTTACAAGCGAACTATGTGGGACACGATGTCGCAACTGTTCACCTGTGGTTTACTCGACACCGATACGAGAAGCAGAAGAAGAAATGTTGCATGCAAAGTTCGCCAAGATGCAGCAAGATAACAGAGTTTGGATACAAAGACTGGACCAAGAGGTAAGAGTGCCTACCAAGGGCTCCAAAGGGGCAGCAGGACACGACCTGTTGTAATGATCCCCTTTCAGATAGTTAGTTCTTAGCGACTGGAAACGATACTTATCTTTCTTTCCCATTCTTTCTTTGTCTTACGATAGCTCTAGGCCTCGGCCGACGTTACCGATAGTACAAGACCTTTGTCTTCTATCGGAAACACCTATCGTAAGCTTTCTCTAACTCGTCTTCGTAACCAGTGCTTCTTGGCGTAATAGTAACATTGCAATAAGGATAAAGATCGTAAAGGTGTTTTATATTCGTTAAAGTAATATGTAGGAAAAGTACTTAGAACAAAGCGTGAAGAACCTATCTTCCTCGGCCGCATCGGCCTCCTTATATAGTGTTCTTCCCGCCTTTAATCATGTGACCTGAAGTGGTCACATGCTTAAAACCAAATCAAAACAAACTAGTCATGTGACCAAAGTGATCACATGCTCAAAACCCATGACCTTATAGCGAGGTCATGTGCGAAACTCATAAACCAATCATAACGAAATAAACAAGTCATATGACTCGACTGAGTCATATGCATGAAACCCATGACCTCATAATGAGGTCATGTGCGAAACATAAATCATATGTGCAAGGCTTGCCCGTAAGGCACACTCGTAAGGCATACTCATCAGGCGCATGTCCCATGACTCATATTGGAGCCATGTGTGAAAGCATCACAAATCCTACACATAACTAATCATATAACCCGAATGGGTTATATGCGTGAAACAATAACATACCTGTGGCTCATAAGCATGTGTCAGGTGAAAACCCTTTCCTTGCTAAGCCACGTTCGTGACATTAGCTCCCCTCCTCCTAAGCCTGAGTCCCATCAGGCTTTTTCTCCCAGTTTCAATAGTTCCCGTCCTGCCGAGCGCATGGTCCTTCTCAGCTTGTGGAACTTTTCGTCTGCCGTCCTCCATCTGACCCTTACCGATTCCAGAGTCAGATTCGCCATCTCGATCGTTTGCCGCTGATTGTCGTTCAGCTGTCTAAGCTCCGCGATCGTTTTGTCGTTTGCTGAAATTGTGGCCTCGGCTTGCCCCAGTTGTTCTCGGAGTCCTCAGATCTGCCTGTGTAGGCTCCTGACATCCGGTTCTGTGTCTGCCGAGGAACTTTGGGCCCCTCCCTCCTTGGACCGCGTCCTCGCGGCCCATTCCTTTCTGGCATCTTCGCCTTCCAACTCTTTTCGGCTTCCATCTTTCTGCGGGTAAAATCCCGCCGATATCTTTTATGCCCTGTGCATCCTGCACCCATTTCTGAAGTATTGTTGCCAATGCTTCAGAACGTGGTCTGGGCATGGGCCACGCTTTGGGCATTCCCTCGAGAACCATCCTGAGCCTTCTTTATCGCCAAAGTGTGTTTGGTGACCATCCTCGTAGCATACCATCCATGACATGGCGTTATGCTGTGCTTGTTGTTCCCTTTCCTTGAGTTCTTCGTCGGTTGACCCCATGAATGAGTATTCGGGACTAGTAGGTGTGGTTTGGCGGGGGCTATCGCCCCAGCCCTTGTGTTGTTGCAATTGTGCGGGAGTCTTTCCCTCGCCTTTGTCTTGGTTGAACGTAATTATCACCTGGGCCGAGCTTGCCTGGGTATCGCTGGTGGAAGGTTGAGATGGCATCTTGTACGTTTTCGAAGTTGTGTGCGAAGTACCAAGTTTTATCGTGTTCAGGAGAGTATCCTGTCCACTTGGCTCGGTATTGGAGGTGAGCGTGGAAGAAGCGGGAATCGACTATTTCGTCGAGCTCGTATTCTGGTTCTCCGTCGAGTTCGATCGGAGGTGGAGGAATAAGTGTTTGTGAAGGAAACTTATTGTCGTTGTGTAATTCGTGGAGTGAGATGTGGAATGTATTGTGTATTCGCATCGAGGGGGGAAGGTCGAGTTTATAAGCTCGGCTGCCTACTTTTTCCAATATCCTGAAGGGTCCAATTTTCTTGTAGTCCAGTTTCTTTGATGGTCGTGTCGCATGGATATTGCGTGGTACTAGCCATACCATGTCTCCCGGTTGTATGTTTGGATCCGGTCTTCCGTGCTTATCGTATTGTTCTTTTTGCGGCTATTGTGCTTGACTTATCTCGTATTGTAAGGTTTCGTGTAGTTTTCCCATATCCGCTTTCTCCGGTATCACATCGTTAATCGTATGATATGTGGTCTGACTTTGTGGATGTTGTCCGTAATTCGCGAAGAAGTGTGTCGCGCCAATTGTTTCTGGCTTTCCATTGTTGTATGCGAATTCAGCTATCGATAACAGCTTGTACCAATCATCTTGCTGCTAGTTGACATAGGCCCTTAAATATTGTTCGCGTATCGCATTTACCCGTTCCGTTTGTCCATCTGTTTGTGGGTGGAATGCTGTGCTCATTCTGTTTTGTATTCCAATTTCTCAGGTTACTTTCTTCCATAGTCCCGATGTGAATAGTGTTCCTCGATCGGTAATGATATTTTTTGGGAGGCCGTGAAGTCGAAAGATCTCTCGGAGGAATGTTTGTATAAAATCCCTCGTGTTGATGTCTTTTCTAAGCGGAATTAAATGACTCATTTTGGTCAGGCGATCCAGCACGACCAAGATGCTATTGCAATCTTCCGATGTTGGTAGGTCCGTGATGAAATCCATAGTAAATGTTTCCCATGGTTATTTGGGGACTTCATTTGATTTTAGTAATCTATATGGTGCATGTTTAGCCGTTTCCGTTCTCTGGCATATGTCGCAGTTTTTGACATATCGTTTGACATCTTCGCACAGTCCTGGCCAATAGAATGATCTCGTGATGAATTCCGTGGTTTTAGCGGTTCCTCCGTGTCCTGCCATTCGGATATCATGGTGTTGTCGTATGATGTCTCTCCTTATCTCCTCTTCTTCCGGGATCCATTGTTTTCCATCGTACTACATATTTCTGTCCTTCCATTGGCATAACCCCAGTGCAATTCCTTTCATCTCCTTTTTTCCTTCATCCAAGGCTTCTCTTATTGCCTGGATTGTTTTGTCTTTCTCGTTTGCGTTCTCAATTCCTCTTTCCTCCTTTGATGTGAATTGGATAACCTCCATGGCCTCAAAGTACGTTCTTGGTAATAGGGTCCGTGTTTTGTGTTTGATCCTTTCGTCTTCTTTCGTTTGTGGTTTGTCACTTGCAATCCTTATGAGAGCATCTGGCTTTCCGCTCTCTTTTCCTGGTCGGTATTTGATTTTGAAGTTGTATTTGCCAAGGTGCTCCATCCATCTTATCTGGCGGTCGTTCAATTCTTTCGTGGTCATGAATGGGACCAGGTTCTTGTGGTCCATTAGAACTCGGACTGGATGGTCGTTGTTTGAAACGTATCTCCTCCATTCTTTTAATGCTTGAACTATCGCTAATAGTTCTTTGTTTGCAATATCGTAGTTGTACTCTGCGAGGGTCATTGTCTTGGATCGGTAAGACACTAGCCTCCATTTTCCATCATCACATTGTTGCGATAGTATGCCTGAGCATACGTATTTTCAGGCATCCGTTTCGATCATTGTCTTTCGGTTTAGGTCGAAATGAACCAGTATGGGTGCTGATGTTAGATGCGTTCGTATTGCATCATATGCTTTTTGTTCGTTTTCTCCCCATTCCCATTTCTTGTCTTTCTTCGTAAGGTTATAGAGTGGTTTTACAAGCCTGCTAAATCCTTCTATGAACTTTCGATGAAAGTTGCAGAATCCCATAAAGCACTGAACATCTGTTTCGTTGTTTGGTTTGGCCCAATCCCAAATAGCTGCTGTTTTAACTGAGTCAACCTTGACCCCACTTCGATTGATGATAAATCCAAGGTATTCTGTTTCTTCCATATGGAATTCGCATTTTGTTGGTTTGATCTTCATTCCTGATCCTTGTATTGCCGCCATGATATTGTTGATATCCTTTTGATGTTGTTGTATGTTTTCCGAGTATATGAGTACATCGTCCAGGTATACGATGTAACATATGTCGAGGTACTTATTAAGTACCCTGTTAATCCATCTCTGGAATGAAGCCGGCGCGTTGGTTAGCCTGAAAGGCATAACCAAGTATTCGAACATTCCGTATCTGGAGGCGAAGGTAGTCTTCCATTCGTCTCCTGCCTTGATGCGTATATTGTGGTATGCGTCTTTGATGTCGAGTTTGGTGAAATATTTTGCTGATGTTCATTTTTGCTAGAACTGCTTTCTCGTCTTCGAATGTCCATTTGCGAATTCCTGTAGTATCTCCTCTTCGATAATATCGTCCAAAGGCTTGTGCTGTGATCTCTTTAATCTCAATTCTTTTTGTTGTATCGAGCTGGTTTTGGTCCGTACTTCCAAATCCCTTGTTTCCTCTCATGGTTTCTTCCAGTTGATCTACTTCATGCAGATCCTCTTTGTTGATTTTTTCGATTATCAACTGTGCGATTCGATCGCCTTTCTGGACTTGGTAGTCCTCTTGAGCTAGGTTGGCCAGGACCACTTTGATTTCACCGGTATACTCGACGTCGATCACTCCTGCCATAGTCATGAGTCGGTGTTTGACTGCTAGACCACTGCGGGGTGCTATTCGTCTATAGGTGCCTTCTGGGAGTCCAATGGCTATTCCCGTCACTATCGTTGCCTGCCCGTTGGCTGGTATCTTGATTCCTTTGTTGGCATATAGGTCGTGTCCTGCTGCCCCTTTGGAACCCTTGGTAGGCACTTTTGCCTCTTGGTCCAGTCTTTATATCTGGACCCTCTTGTCTTACCGTATCTCAGCAAACTTTGCATGCAAAGTTTCTTCTTCCGCTTCTCGTATTGGTGTGGAGTAGACTACAGGTGAACTGTTGAGACATTGTGTCACATATAGTTCACCTGTAAACGTCATCTTGTTCTTGTTCCAATCGATCGTCAGATTATGCTTCCATAACCATGGCATCCATAGGACTATCTCATGGTTCTTTAGATCTGCCACTTGAAAGGTTGCCGTTTTCCTATGGCTGTCAATGTCCATAGGTACTATCACCTTATGGGTTATAGGACCCATAGCACTTGGCTTTCCATCCGCTAGGTAGACTTGTCTTGCTTTCTTCGCTTGTTTGGTGTGGAGGCCGTATTTGTCACATATTTCTTTGTCGATGAAGTCTTGAGTGGCCCACGCGTCGCACATTGCATATATTATTGTTTCTTCTCTTTCTCTGTTGTATATCTTCGTTTTGATCATCACATGATCTCCATCTTCTTCTCCTCTTTGCGTGTGTAGTGCCGTGTAGTAGTTCGCTAATTTGATGGGTTTTCCAGGTGCACATCTTGGGTCTCCCAGACCCCCGTTTACTGGGGACCCTCTTCGTTTTCCGCCGGTGAATCCTCTGCTATCATTTCGTGGATGTTGCTTCTTTTCTGATAATGGAAATGATTATTTCCAGTAGCTCTGTTTCCCTAGTATCCATTGTCCAGTTGGCTTCTGCATTCTCGTATCCGATGCCCTGCTTTTCCACACCTTAGGCATAGTTTCCCATTCATCCTTCTGGTGTATTCTTCCTTAGACAGATTCAGAGCAGGCCCTGCTCTTGATTTGTCCAATTCCATTGGTTCGCCTGGTGGTAATGCTCGACTTTCTCCTCGAGGTGCTTGCGGTTCGAAGGTCCCGTCCACATTCCTGGATGATTGGACCACCCTATGTGCTATAGTATTTTCCGAGTTGCTCCGAACCACGTTTAATTTGCTTTGTTTATCGATTGCCCATCTTGCAAATCGTTCGGCTGTCGTATAGCGCAGGTCAGAGATTCCCCATGCCTCTCGGAGTCTCTCACTGCAGTTTCTCATGAGGATGATGTAGAGAGTCACGTCATCAAACTTGGCCTCGTATTCCAATAGTCGACATTCGTTCCAGTATGCTGAGAACGTTTGTTTTCCTTGCTGGAGTTTCTCTAGTTTTTGTCTTGGTGTTTCTTTAGCATTGGGGTCTCTAAATTGTTCAAAGAGTGTCGCCTTGAACTCTTCGTACGTGACCCATTCCCTCTGTTTCCTCCCATCTTAGAAGGGCATGATCCATTGTCCCGCGAGTCCTCTGAGTAGTGATTCCACATATGGAATCTTAATTTCATGATGGTGATCTCCGTATCCCTTAACTGCAAAATATTCCTTGCATTGCGCTAAGAATATTCGTAGCTTATCTTCGGCCCCTTCGTATGTGTTCGGCTCCTTTGCTTTTGGTCGTTAGACATTTCCTTCCCCTGTATTTCGCGTGGCTGCAAGAAATGCCTAAAACTGATTTTCAGTTATCCCAAGTATACTGGTTCCTGGTGCCGGAGCGGCTGGGGCCGGTGGCCCAGGTACTGCGGATCCCGACATTCTCTCGGGTCGTGGCGTTCCAGCAGGAGAGCTATCGACTGGTGATCCTTTCTCTGGGGTTACTGGGCTTGCTGCTCTCCAGCGTTCTGCTGAGATGTGATCTAGGGCGTCGCTGAATCCTCCTAGATTAAGATTTTGATCGTCGATGTCAATATCTCCTTCCCGATCTAGGTTGAAGGATGCCGTCTTGTATCGTTTGGTGTCGCACTATATGACGCTTTGTAATGTAACGATCCGCTTTCAGATAGTTAGTTTTTAGCGACGGGGAACGATACTTATCTTTCTTTCCCATTCTTTCTTTGTCTTACAATAGCTCTAGGCCTCTGCCTACATTACTGATAGTACAAGACCTTTGTCTTCTATCGGAAATACTTATCGTAAGCTTTCTCTAACTGGTCTTCATAACGAGTGCTTCTTGGCGTAATAGTAACCTTGCAATAAGGATAAAGATCGTAAAGGCGTTTTATATTCGTTAAAGTAATATGTAGGAAAAGTACTTAGAACAAAGCGTGAAGAACCTATCTTCCTCGGCCGCATCGGCCTCCTTATATAGTGTTCTTCCCTCCTTTAATCATGTGACCTGAAGTGGTCACATGCTTAAAACCAAATCAAAACAAACTAGTCATGTGACCAAAGTGATCACATGCTCAAAACCCATGACCTTATAGCGAGGTCATGTGCGAAACTCATAAACCAATCATAACGCAATAAACAAGTCATATGACTCGACTGAGTCATATGCACGAAACCCATGACCTCATAATGAGGTCATGTGCGAAACATAAATCATATGTGCAAGGCTTGCCCGTAAGGCACACTCGTAAGGCATACTTGTCAGGTGCATGTCCCCTGACTCATATTTGAGCCATGTGCGAAAGCATCACAAATCCCACACATAACTAATCATATAACCCGAATGGGTTATATGCATGAAACAATAACATACCTGTGACTCATAACCATGTGTCAGGTGAAAACCCTTTCCTTGCTAAGCCACATTTGTGACACCTGTATGCCAACGAAGGAATCAAGATGCCTGCCAATGGGCAGGCAACAATAGCAACAGGAATAGCCATCGGACTACCAGAAGGCACCTATGGATGAATAGCATCCTGCAGTGGTCTAGTAGTCAAACATCGACTCATGACCATGGCAGGGGTGATCGACGTTGACTATACAGGTGAAATCAAAGTAGTCCGGCCAACCTGGCACCAGAGGACTACCAAGTCCCAAAAGGCGATCGAATCGCACAATTTATAATCGCAAAAATCAACAAAGAGGTTCTGCATGAGGTAGATCAACTGGAAGAAACCACCAGAGGCGACAAGGGGTTTGGAAGCATAGACCAAAACCAGCCCGATACAACAAAAAGAATTGAGATCAAAGAGATTACCGCACAGGCCTTTGGATGGTACTATCGAAGGGGAGATACAACAGGAATTCTCAAATGGACATACGCAGATGAAAAAGCAGTTCTGGCAAAAATCAACATCAGCACAGAACTAGCAATCCAGGATAAGAAATACCAAAGCAAAAAAGAATTGAAAGAATTGGTTTCAAAGGAATATCATCAATTCACGAACCTATTCCAAGAAGAGGAAGCTACGGAGCTACCACCTCGAAGACCAGGAATCGATCACGAAATTCAGCTGGACAAAGACGAAAAAACAGGAAAAACAAAAGAGATTCCCTACAAGAAATTATACCCACTAGGAGAAGCAGAGCTTGAAGAACTCAGAAAGTACATCGAGCAGAACTTAAAGCGAGGATGGATCCGGGACTCTTTCGCGTCAGAAGGATCCCCAATACTATTCGTCAAAAAGAAAGACGGAAACATCAGACTCTGCGTGGACTATAGAGCTCTCAATTCAGTTACCACAAAAGACCAATATCCACTACCCTTGATTGAAGAAGCACTGGATAGACTACAGTCAGCAAAATACTTCACTAAACTTGACATCAAGAATGCATACCACAATATACGCATCAAGGCAGGAGATGAATGGAAGACTATATTCGCCTCAAGATACGTAATGTTCGAATACTTGGTTATGCCCTTCGGGCTAACCAATACACCGGCTTCATTCTAGAGATGGATAAACAAGGTACTCAATAAGTACTTCGACATATGTTGCATCGTATACTTGGACGATGTACTCATATACTCGGAAAATATACAACAACATCAAAAGGATATCAGCAATATCATGGCCACGATACAAGGATCAGGAATGAAGATCAAACCAATAAAATGCGAATTCCATAAGGAAGAAACAGAATACCTCAGATTTATCATCAATCGAAGTGGGGTCAAGGTCGACCCTATTAAAATAGTAGCCATATGGGATTGGGCCAAACCAAATAACAAAACAGATGTTCAATGCTTTATGGAATTCTGCAACTTTTATCGCAGGTTCATAGAGGGATTTAGCAGGCTTGCAAAACCACTCTATAACCTAACAAAGATAGACAAGAAATAGGAATGGGGAGAAACGGAACAAAAAGCATATGATACAATATGAATACATCTAACATCGGCACCCATACTGGTTCATTTCGACCTGAACCGAAGAACAATAATCGAAACGGACAACTCAAAATATGTATGCTCAGGCATACTATCACAACAATGCGACGATGGAAAATGGAGGCTAGTGTCTTACCGATCCAAGACAATGACCCTCGCAGAGTACAACTACGATGTTGCAAACACAGAACTATTAGCGATAGTTCAAGCATTAAAAGAATGCAGTAGATACGTTTCGAACAACGACCATCCAGTCCGAGTTCTAACCGACCACAAGAACTTGGTCCCGTTCATGACTACGAAAGAACTGAATGACCGTCAAACAAGATGGATGGAACACCTCAGCAAATACAACTTCAAAATCAAATACCGACCAGGCAAAGAGAGTGGAAAGCCAGATGCTCTCATAAGGATTGCAAGTGACAAACAACAAACAAAGTAAGATGAAAGAATCAAACAAAAAACACGAACACTATTACCAAAAACCTACTTTGAGGCAATGGAGGTTATCCAATTCACATCAATGAAGGAAAGGGAAATTGAGAACGCAAACGAGAAAGACAAAACAATTCAGGCAATAAGAGAAGCATTGGATGAAGGAAAAAAGGAAATGAAAGGAATTGCTCTAGGTTTATACCAATGGAAGGATGGAAATATGTCCTACGATGGGAAACAATGGATCCTGAAAGAGGAGGAGATAAGGACAGACATCATACGACAACATCACGATATCCGAACAGCAGGACATGGGGGAACGGCTAAAACTACGGAATTCATCACGAGGTCATTCTATTGGCCAGGACTGTGTGAAGATATCAAACGATATGTCAAAAACTGCGACATATGCTAAAGGACGAAAACAGCTAAACACGCACCATATGGATTACTGAAATCAAACGAAGTTCTCAAACAACCATGGAAAACAATTACTCTGGATTTCATCACGGACCTACCAGCATCGGAAAATTGTAATAGCATCCTGGTCATGGTGGATCGTCTGACCAAAATGAGTCATTTCATTCTGGTCAGAAAAGATATCAACATGAGGGATTTTATACAAACATTCTTCTGAGAGGTCTTCCGACTTCACAGCCTCCCAAAAAATATCATTACCGATCGAGGAACACTATTCACATCAGGACTATGGAAGAAAGTAACTGGAGAAATGGAGATACAAAATAGAATGAGCACAGCATTCCACCCACAAACGGATGGACAAACAGAACGGGTAAATGCGATACTCAAACAATATTTAAGGGCCTACATCAATTATCAACAAGATGATTGGTACAAGCTGTTATCTATGGCCGAATTCGCATACAACAATGGAAAGCAAGAAACAATTGGCACGACACCCTTCTTCGCGAATTGCGGACAACATCCTCAAAGTCAGACCACATATCATACCATTAATGGTATGATACCGGACAAAACCAATATGGGAAAACTACACGAAACATTACAACACAAAATGAGTCAAGCACAACAACGATAAAAAGAACAATACGATAAGCACTGAAGACCAGATCCGAACATACAACCGGGAGATATGGTATGGCTAATACCACGCAATATCCATATGACACGACCATGAAAAAAATTGGACTACAAGAAAATCAGACCATTCAGGATATTGGAAAGAGTAGGCAGCCGAGCTTGTAAACTCGACCTTCCCCCTTCAATTAAAATACACAATACATTCTATATCTCACTCCTCAAATTACACAACAACAACAAATTTCCCTCACGAACACTTATTCCTCCCCCTCCGGTCGAACTTGACGGAGAATCAGATTTCGAGCTCAACAAAATAGTCGATTCCCGCTTCTTCCACTGTCACCTCTAATACCGAGCCAAGTGGACAGGATATTCTCCTGAACACGATAAAACTTGGTACTTCGCATACAACTTTAAACACGTACAAGATGCCATCTCAACCTTCCACCAGCGATACCCAGACAAGCCCGGCCCAGGTGATGATCACGTTCAACCAAGACAAAGGCGAGGGAAAGGCTCCCGCGCTAATGTAACAACACGAGGACTGGGGCGATAGCCCACGCCAAACCACACCCACCAGCCCTGAATACTCATTCATAGGGCAGACCGATGAAGAACTCAAGGAAAGGGAACAACAAGTACAGCATAATGCCATGTCATGGACAGTATGCTACGATGACGGATGCCAAATACATTTTGGCAACAATGAAGGCTCGGGATGGCTCCCGAGAGAATGTCGGAAACGTGGTCCACACCCAAACCACGTCCTGAAGTATTGGCAACAATACTTCAGAAATGGGTGCAGGATGCACAGGGCACAGAAAATATCTGCGAGATTCTACCCGCAGAAGGATCGAAGCAGGAAAGAGTTGGAAGGAGAAGATGACAGAAAGGCATGGGCCATGAGGAGGTGGTCCAGGGAGGGAGGGGCCCAAAGCTCCTCAGCGGACATGGAATGGGATGTCAGGAGCCTACACAGGCAGATCCAGGAACTCGGAAAACAACTTAGCCAAGCCAAGGCCACAATTTTGGCAAATGACAAAACGATCACGGAGCTAAGACAGCTGAACGATAACCAGCGGCACACGATTGAGATGGCGAATCTGACCCTAGAATCAGTAAGTGTCAGATGGAGGACGGCAGACGAAAAGTTCCACAAGCTGAGAAG
Organism: Tuber melanosporum; assembly: GCF_000151645.1. NCBI lineage: Eukaryota > Fungi > Ascomycota > Pezizomycetes > Pezizales > Tuberaceae > Tuber > Tuber melanosporum. Next base: position 271,970 of record NW_003298764.1, read on the forward strand.
GACCATGCACTCGGCATGATGGGAACTATTGAAACTGGGAGAAAAAGCCTGATGGGACTCAGGCTTAGGAGGAGGGGAGCTAATGTCACGAAAATGGCTCGGCATGGAAAAGGTTTTCACGTGACACATGGTTATGAGTCACAGGTATGTTATTATTTTGCGCATATGACCCATTTGTGTTATATGATTTATTATGTGTGGGATTTATGATGCTTTCGCACATGGCTCAAGTATGTGTCATGGGACGTGCGCCTAGCGAGTATGCCTTGCGAGTGTGCCTTGTGGGTAAGCCTTGCGCATATGATTTATGTTTCGCACATGACCTCATTATGAGGTCATGGGTTTTGAGCATGTGATCACTTTGGTCACATGACTAGTGTGTTATGATTTGGTTTCGCACATGTGATCACTTTAGGTCACATGACTATGGGCGAGAAGAACACTATATAAGGAGGCCGATGTGGCCGAGGAAGATAGGTTCTTCACGCTTTATTCTAAGTACTTTTCCTACTTATTATTTTAACGAATAAAAAACACTCTTATGATCTTTATCTTTATTTGCAACGGTATTGTTACGCCAAGAAAAGTTCTTCACGAAGACGAGTTAGAGAAAGCCTATGATAGGTGTTCCCGATAGAAGACAAATGTCTTGTACTATCGGTAATGTAGGCAAAGGCCTAGAGCTATCGTAAGACGAAGTAAGAAGAAGACAGAAACGAGAAGTATCGTTCCCCGTCACCAAGAACTAACTATCCAAGGAGGGATCGTTACAATGAGCAATTCGCCAGTGGTAACCCTCAGTTGCAAATTCAGTACATAGAGTCCACATATCAGCTGTAATACTAGCTAGCTCTGCAATCTCTGTATATAGAAGCCAGTGATTTCTCTGATAGGCTGTAGCAAAGTCTACTAGCCTTTTTCGAATAGGTATTGTGAGAACCTTGTGCCATCCTGATTTAACTTTCCTTGGAGTTGCCAGTGTCTTATATATAGAATACTATTAGGCGGAGACAATCTAATAGATTTCAGAATTGTCTGGACAAACCAAGATTCGTTTCTGTAGATGGAGATTTTCTAGGAAGGCTCGAATTCACTCATTTCGTTGATGACTACTCAGAGTGAAGTAAGTTTGGTAAAGTAAGATAGAATCGTAGAAATAATATTATACTATTAAGGTCTCTTCTCAGTTGCTTGATGATGTCTAAAGTTTGAGAGGCACTTTAATATTTATATTCCGCATCTGAGTATTTATGGACTACATCTATTTATTATACAACTATGGATCTCTCTAATTATAACTCGCAATGTCGGGTATTCTTACAAGGTGTGAGTACCTGAAGACCCTGAAAATCACCACACCCTCTTCGGTAATTACAATATAACTAATTCAAAACCATACTATTCACAATAGTAGTTGTAATGTGTTCGCAAGGTACTGTTCACGTTATCGGTAAATGGTACAATAGTTGCCTGATGGCCTGCTTTACCAGAGAGGAGGCGAGAGCTGAAAGCTAAAGGAGATTTCAAAGGTGTACTGAGAAACAAAGAAGTAATTGTTCAACCAAGTATATTGAAATACTGTCTGTCGAAGTCAGCCTTTTCCATTGTGGAATCAGGCGGTCTTTAAATACACCAATCTTGTTCATATCTAGCATGAATAAAATTAATCAAAGGTATCAAGTGATACTCTTTGGTAAAACAAACCAAGCATCAAAATGATACTTAAAACAACACATAAAATAAAACTGAGTATCAAATGATACTTAAAACAAACTAAGTATCAAAGCGATACTTAAAACAAAATATAAAACAAAACTAAGTATCAAAGCGATACTTAAAATAAAACATAAAACAAAACTAAGTATCAAACAATACTTAAAACAAAACATAAAACAAAACTAAGTATCAAAGTGATACTTAAAACAAAACATAAAATAAAACTAAGTATCAAAGCAATACTTAAAACAAAACATAAAACAAAATCAATAACTGAGTACCAGTACTGGTTACCGTAGTTATCCAATCATTAGAGTCCTTAGACTTGTGGCCTAGTTCTCAAGTCAAACTGAGTTGGTCCTAATTGTCTCAATTATTGATGAAATGATCAGTTTCATCTGTGGGTTGCATCTGTGAAGGTAGTCGTAATTACAAGCTTTTTAGATCGCCTGACTTTAAACCTTCATAACTACTTAACCAACAGATAGGTGTCTTTCAGAGAACTTCCTACTAATTTACAGAAAGCTATTCCACCAGATTGACAAATATTCCCTTGGTGGGCAACCCTTGGTTGCTCTGGATAACAGGTTTTAATTGCTGTTGTAGTATTGGAAGTTATCCTTGTAGATACAACCTGTTTCGAAACCTAGTTGTAATACTCCGTGAAGTCCATTGACTTCTATAGTAGTGTTCCTCGAAGTTCTAGACTTTTCTGATTATTGTAGAGTAGATGCGAACATATTGGCCTCTTGTTGATATCCTTTACCATTCGATACCATTTCCTTGTGCGAAAACGTCCCATTACCTACGGCAAATGCCAAAGATGGTACATCTTCGAAGCCTAGTAACTCTCTAGGTAGTTGACATATTTACTCTATTCCACTTCCCAGACTTAGCCGAAGGTCCCCTCTCATATATCCTGCGAACAGAATCTGGTTGGACAGATGGTAGTGACATATACGGTGTTATTCTGACACTTTCAATTCTGTAGTATTATAGTCACAGGACCCAACTGAGATTGATATGTATGATAACATGTAGGCCCTGTAAGGGGGCCGCAGGGGGGTGTTGGAGACCAGATATTCTGATTCTGGGTGAGGTAATCCTACTTAGGGTGATTCCTAGGTATCGGATTCCGGTATTCCTAACAAATACACAGTACTTAAAGCTACCCTGACTTCTTAGGCAATACGACGAAAGGTCCACTCAGCATGGTCACGCAACCCACGAATCTTAAAGTACAGCGAGGCAGTAATAATCATACGAAATGGAGCAATAATAATGGGAGTGGGAGAAAGAGTTCTCAAACTAATAGGACTTAAAGAGGAGTCCTGAGGAGCAGGAGATAAGCTAATTTCTTCCATTTCAACTCGGTGTTTTTTCTTTTCTTTTTCTTTTTCTAATTTCATGCACTACTCTTTTATTTATGCATAGTGTTTGGTGGAGCGCCTTGATTATTTTCTAAAATAAAAAATTAAGCTTTTCCACAAGCAATACTATTGGTGTTTCTATGGTCATGATACTACAATCTGTTGCTGTTTGATGTTTCTGCTCTGCTGACCACCCTCCTCAGATTTACTTGGCAACCCTTGTACGAAAACATCATGCCTGGTACTTGTACCCGAGTATACAAGTATATATCAGGTGGTGCAGCTTATCTTGATTAAGGCGTCCAGTGGCCTGTTTGAGCTTTTCGGATGAGCTTATCTCCCAATCCCCCCAAATACTCGAGTACGGTTTTGGGACTCTTAGCTTCTGATTCTTACAAACACAACCGAGTACGAGTACTGGTATATATTTTTGGTAATTGCGACATGTTAATTCAGTGGTACAGAAACATTGTGAAAACCTCGCTTGCGTGCCTGCGATGCCTGGGGTTTAAGATTTGACTGAATTCAGTGCATCATCTATGACTTCTGAATAATTCCTCTTGGTTCAACGATCGGTACCTAGGCTTTGGGTGTGTAATTTCAACAGGCGAGTACTTGCCTATGGATATATGGGGCGGAAAAATTGTGGTGCCAAAGTAGGATTTATGCTAGCCCATTAATAACCCTTTTTGAAAAGAAACAAAGCATTGTAGCATTTAGAGTCCCAGGCCGGTTGAATTGCTGTTTACTTCCCTCCCGAGATGAGAGAATTGGGGATGTTGAAGGGCTACTTGGGGTTGCAAGCAATCCCTATGGCACCGGCAGCTGGTCAGTACTGAGCCCAATTTCACGTCTCTTACCTTTCGGGTACACCACCCGAGCCCCTCACTTCCACCGGCAAGGAAATTCACCTTCTGCTGTGGACTTTATCCACTCTGGGTTGCTAATGTGAACTGGGCCTCGTTTTTTCCCCACTAATATTGACTATATACTTATTACCCCACAGCATCTTGCTTATACCCTTTCCGCTCTGTATGACCATGCGCGAGTAGTGATTCGTGTCTGTCCGAGTTTACAAGAGATTACAGGAAGGCCTGCTAGTAGACAATTCTCCCCTAATACAAGCAAGTTGAGCATTATATGAAAAGCCCGTTTTGGAAGGATTTTGGAATCATGGAATTAGATATCGTAAGTTATATCCCCAGCACCTACCGGAGTCCTCCTATACGGGGCAAGCAATCCAGGGCTTCCAAATCGTCCTACAACCTACAGGAGGTGCTTTCTTTACTGCACCCTGATTACAGAATAGAATGTGGCGGTGTACCAGTCTTGTGTTGGCGTTTGTGTACTCTAGTGACGTTAACTTTAATTATCTTCCCCCCCCCCTTTCCCAGCCAGTAGGAACCTGTTCGATCGGAGATGCGCGATCACAGTTCCTGCAGCCCCACGATATATTCTCTAAGAAGGCATCGATTGCTTACTTTTCAACGAGGGAGTGAGCCTTGCCTCTTGTGGACTGTACACCTTAAAGCTTGATCTGATAATCATCTTTTGCCCGGACAGCGGCCCGCAGGTGGTGGCACGGGACAGGATTGGAAGTCGCAACAACCGCGGGTGGGCGAAGTCACATGAGTAATTTTTCATGATTACCGGCCAGCCCATATCTTTTCCAAAAACTGAGCGAAGAATTGGAATGAATAAAACTGGGATTAGGAATAAGCTCCCAGGCTTTATTTTCTACGTCAGGTGACAGATTCCGGAGTTTTCCACAATCCGGGGACAAAAATTACTAAAGTGACTAGGCGTGCCATGAACACTAGAGCTAGTGGAACCGTGTTGCGGATATTGCCAAACGGCCAATTGACCAAGGAAAGGATTTATGAATTTCCGGTGCTTCTGACAATAGCTTTTGGTTTTTCGGATTGCGTACTGGAGCGTGCTGTGAACGCCTACCTGCCGCAGATAGTTCCTAGGAAGTCCGATCTTATGGTAAGATCCACTAAGAGACAGCTTAATAGTGTTGCTAAAACTCCGGTACGGTGGAAAATGGCGGAAACAATGGTCGATAAGATCACGAGAGGTTTTTAGGGGACAAGTGGCTGGGGGCCTGTTTTATATCGAGATTCGGGATCCACGGATTGTGAATGTGCAGGGGGTTGATAACAGGATGTTGTGAGTAGTCGATTTTAAAAGAGTACGGTAGTTAGTTTCTTGGTTGTTCCACATGTACTTCTCTCTCCCCTAATACCACCTCCGGGATTCGAATTGGCTTTCTATCTGACAGGTAGCCGAGCTAATAAGGAAAAAACAAGTTAGGAAACCATGAAATCAGATTTACGATGAGGAAAGAAAAAATCGAGTATGATACCACAACCATTCCTCCACTCCTGCCTGTCTGTGTATGATACCTGCCTTTTCCTGCCAAATACTCTCTACCCACCACTCCTTACCAGCATTCTCTTGTTTGCTCTCTCTGGCCAGCAACTGCCTGTGCACCCTACCCATTCATTATAGAACCGGAATCCACAACCAAAAGCCCATATCCCAATACTGCCCAACTCACCATTTCTCTTTAACCTGTAATCATAGGCCCTCCCTAAACCGATCAAGAGGAAGACGGCCTCTGATGTGTTAGACTTTTACATTCAACAATTGATTCTCAAGTTCCTCTAGTATAGCAGTGATGGTGGAACCAGCTTCAGGTGAAATGAGGCCTACTTGAGTCCATACATACTTTCTGACACTTGCCAGCATCAATAATATCTTTACTAAGTCAATTTCTGAGGTTAGTTATTGCGATTTTGTATCATACTAGGGATAGCCTAATAAACTGTAAAGATAAAAGTAAAAAATAACTCGAAAGAGTTCAGAACGTACTGGATATTAATTTAACCCTGTCATACCAAACATTTTCCTTTCCCTCTTGCTAACCATTTCGACGGATCCTCCTTTCCCACATCACTGCCATTTCGAACTGCACTCCCAGACTATTTTGAAATTGATAGAATGATGAAAGACTACTGTGGTAGAAGTATTATTTCTCAAACCGAGAACTGAAAGCGAACACTGATCATCGGTTGGTGCATTGAACTCTGGCATGAGCAAGGATGAAAGCTGCATGTTGTTCAACATCGTTCAATTATCTAATCAGTAATTTTCACTTTTTTCCTGCTCTTCCTTAGAGTTTCTTTTTTGTCTCATTTTACTTTACAATTTTTATCCATATATCATACCTTTCGTGCAGTGTGTCATAGTTGTGTTAGAACCCCCCAAATAACAGTCATGCTATCATACCTCCTGTAGGCCGACTATGGTCTGACTGGTCAGTCCAAACTGCTACCTGTGTGGTCTACAGGACTGGAGTCTGACTTTACCCAATTCATCTCCTGGATCGAGCCGTCTGGACACTACATTGGATTAGACGGACTGGCGTTTGCGAACACTGCCTCTGGCACTTGTACCTCCGTATGATACTCAGGTGTATCTGCCAAAAAAGTCCTGCCACCAGCCTGGACTTACTGAGGTTTTTTTTTTTTGGAGGGGGGGGGGATTCGCCAACAACCATGTCCAGCAATGGCCGGGACGGGACTCCCTTGCCTGCCTTTCTACCTCCTTGGTATGCCATTTTTCACCAAAAAAAACCACTACGATATCCCATCCCAGCACACACCCCGTTACTAATAAAATAGAAATCCCGATTCTATAATGCTGACCACCAACGAAGCGCAAACTCCGGGAAATCCACCGGGCACATCCCCCACAACCGCACCGAATCTGCACTACTGCGCTTGTGGGATGAACGGCCAAGTCACGCACGTCTCGCAACATACCGTGATTTTATGACCCGTCAAGGTACGGTACAGTGCGCATCACAAACCCCGACTCGTCCACCAAAGCGTCATGACTCCGCACTCGTATTATTTCACCCGGCAGCAAACGCCCGACGAGATTCTCCTTTCAAATTCTTAATTGTCGCGCCGGATGCGAGACTTTATCGTCTTCATGGCTTAGTTGGTTAAAGCGTCGGTCTCATATGTAACGTGACCCGCTCTCAGAGTCGGGATATCCGAAGGTCGCGAGTTCGACTCTCGCTGAGGACATTTTCACTTTTTTCCTGGTCTGCCTGACGCCATTTCTGGGCCGATACCCAACCTTTGGTGGAGAAGTCGGGGTTTTATTGTCTTGGGTGTTGGGTGGGTGGCAGCGGTTGGTTATGGTGGTTATTTAACGTCACAGGGTATTGGCACCAGCGGGTGTGTGGAAAGGTAACGGGGGTGAATAGGGCCTGTTTGGTTGCGACCGTTTCCCATATAAAAATGGTCATCCTTCCGTTTTGAAAATTTAACGGTCACTTTGTACGAGTATGGGACGACCAAACGGAACCATCACAACCAACCGGCCCTAACTAGTCTACTGCAGCCATCGTACATCATAAAGAGACTATTAGAAAGTACTCGTAGCAAAAAATCATCACCCTTTGTAATCCAGCTCTAACAAAAGAAGAAAGAGAGAGAAAAAAGGCATCACCCAAACTCGCACCCATATAAAAGAACACCTTTATACCAGCCAAGCAACCAACCATAAAAAACCCAAGCCGTAAACGGAATCACTACAAAATTCATCAGCATTCTCAAGACCACGAGCGGAGAGGGAAGAAGGCTCACGTGAGAAATATACTGAAAGCAACAAGTAACAACCCCCTGCCCACTCTCCTGTCTGAGCAACAAATCCTGGATCTTATCCAACCCTCCATTCGGCTCGTCGGACATATGATTCCAAGTACTCGTATCACCGTAAAGCATCGCGGGAGCTTTCATGACCTGCCTCCAATCCCTACATCTCTTGCACTTGAAAGTGTCATGCGTATCGCTATTAGTATTTGGCTGGAACCGGAACAACTGCTTCAGCCCGTCCAGACCAAAATGTCTTTCTACGTCTTCAACGCCGTCGACGACGGACGTGGAGAGCGACTGTTTGTGCGATTGGCGCTGGAAGATTTTCTCTTCGATGGTTCCTGTGGCAATGAAGCGGTAGACGAAACAATCCTTTTTTTGCCCATCACGCCAGACTCGCGCTAAAGCTTGCTGGTCCGCGGCGGGGTTCCAGTCTGGGTCGAAGAGGACGAGCCGGTTCGCACCGATAAGGTTGATGCCGCAGCCTCCGGCTTTGCTACTGAGAAGGAAGACAAACTCTTCGCTATCAGGGTCGTTAAACTTGGCGACTAGCTTCGTGCGTTTTGAGCCGTTCATTGTACCGTCGAGTCTTAGGGCACCGTAACTGTGGGGGGGCGGGCGTTAGTAATTGTTCGATAGAAAAATGCGGGATAAATGGTGATTACCCCCTTGAGCGACAAAGCTTTTCAAATACATCTAGTGTTTGTGTATAATTGCTAATGAGGACGATCTTATCCTTTGTCTCGCGCTGGATTCTTGCCAACATCCTGTCCAGTACCATCATCTTGCCGGAATACCACACTTTGACCTCCCTGTCTCTCCCTCGGGCGTCTTTCGGAACGTAATCGTCAGGGTACAGACTCTCACATCCGGGCAAATCCTCGGAGAGGTTGAGCAAATCAGGGTGATTGCATAATTTCTTGAGCAGCCCGATAGCTTTCAAAGGTTGGGATCCTTTGCCCCTTAAGATGGATTTGATATCCGGAGACGTGATGAAATAATTGTAAAGATCCGTTTGGAAGGGCGACAACTTGCAGAATACGACATGCTCGTACTTGACGGGTAGGTATTTCGACAAGATATCATTAGTACGCCGAATGATAAACTTATTCACCAACTGGAGAAGTTCTGCAAGTCGTTCGTCTCCCTTCTTACGATCGTCTTCGGATCCATCCGCGTCACGCCCACGAAGAATGGGAAGTTCGTATTGCTTCCTGAATTCATTGTGCGTGCCTAAGAAATTAGGGTTCGCGAAGTTTAGAAGAGCGAAGTATTCCGAAAGATCATTCTATAAACATCTTCAGCCTATTACAGTTGGGCCATTGAAATAATAAACGTGACTAACCTGGATAGGAGTTCCGGACAAGATCACTCGTCGGTCAACATTCAAAGTCATCAATGCCTTATATGTTTGATTGTCTCGATTCTTCAATCTGTGCCCCTCATCGGCGAGCAAAAGCCCAATCGGTATGCTGGCAAGATCGGAGGTATGGAGACGCAGGGATTCATAACTGACGATCAGTACGGGCCGAACAACGCTTCTGCCGCTGGATATAGCCCATTGCTTGAGTTGCGCTTTAAGTTCCGCCTTCGAAACCTTGCCGTCAATGGCGAAGGGATTGATCGCATCCTTACCGAGCCATTTCACCAACTCGCTCGCCCAATTACCAACTAATGACGACGGACAAACGACCACGCATTTCTGTATAGTAGGTTTCCCGGGCTCGGGTGATTGCTTAAGTAGAGTCCACATCAAGGCGATACATTGGAGCTATCGAAAGTATTAGCGTAATGCCATACCTCTAGTTTCGAACATCTTACTGTCTTGCCCAGACCCATCTCGTCCGCCATAATACACCCACTTGCCGCAGCGTCCGTCATACCTGTAACACACCTGTACATGAACTACGAAAGCAAAATGTTAGCATCCATTTCAGAGGAGCAGCAGCCCGAGCATACCTTGATACCCTCAACCTGATGAGGCCTCAAAACCTTTGACAATCTTGGATCAATGACCACTGGAACTTTGGGAACCTGATCCTTATCCCCCTTGTTCAAACCCAGTATCTCGGCCAAGCTCTTGTGCATCCTCGGAACAGGCTTCTCCTCGATCTTCACCTCACCGTCCTCTTCAGTAATCTCAACCTTCTTGTCATCGATGGTAGGGTCATAAAGGACAATTGCAAACTCGCCACTAGGGTCATGAAGCGGTTTGGCGATAAAATTGACGCTTTTCCTCATCCCCAACGCCGGAGCAGGTCTAAAGGGATTCCATGCACCGGCATCTTTATTAACGAGCGGTACCGCAAATCGCTGTCTAAACACAGCCTCTTTGTCTTTCGCTTTAAACACCGGAAAATTCTTCATCACGTCCAGATTGCCCAAAATGATCCTCTTCTCCCCTCCATCCTTGACAAACTCACCATCGTCCTCGCCACCATCAGCACCCGCGTAAGAACCGACTTTGCGTCGTTTGCGAGGAGGTAAAGCAGTCTTTCGTATCGACGGGGCGGATCCGGGCGTTTTAAAGGGTTTGACAAGCTTCGAGAGTGTATCAGGGCCAGCACTGCTATAGAGTCGGCCAGGTAGGGTTCGTTTAGGGGTCACAATATTTTCGTCGACGAGAACAGGCGCGGCATTCTTTGGACGATGCATCGTTGCTTGCTAGAGAGAGTGTAGCACTTTGAGTTTGTTTGTTATGATAGCTATGATAAGTAGTTCTCGCGTTCTGACGGGGCGTAGTGTATGAACGCGTCGAAGGAGGGGTAGGGCGTGGGGCCACAAGGAGGAGACGCGTTGTGACCAAGTTTAGCGTGAGAGCTTGGTGGCGGAGTCACGAGTCAATTTAGGTATGACACATAAATTTATCATCCCGATAGTCTACGACAATTGCTCCAAAAGAGAATGAAACCCATAGTAACCCTAACCCATTACCTCCAACCCAATTCCCCTTGAAAGAGAATAATACGGTATCATAACAGAAATGGCAGCGGATGCATATGCTTCTGTTGAAGAAGGAAAACGAGCAGAGAAGCTAGAGTTGCTCGTACCATTGCTACATCCCTAACAGTTGTGAAGAGCTAGCCCTAGGGATCCCAGCCTTCAAGTCATCCATTTCGCGCTCCTCGTGCCCTCGTGCTTGTCCCCGATATGCGACAAAATGGCCTGTCTGAGCACTCTATGATGCTAGGATCCTCCTATCTATCGAGAATCAGTGTGCTGTCGCCTTTTCTTTCCCAAAACCTTTGTTGATAACAAATACCGGTACCAGTACTGTACTGTAGGTTCACCCCAGGGGAGAGCAATGCCATGCTATCACTGTGCCGTACTGTGAATCACTGGATTGGTGCAATGGGATAAAATCTAATGTTTTGTTTCTCCGGAAACAATACCGGAATGAGGAGGATTATTGCTGGTTTATTGTTTCAGAAGTGTTTTGGAAGTGTCACAGTCAGGGCTGAGTCGGAATTCCGTAGCGAGTGCGGTAACCGAGTGACTTCAAGTGACGAACTCTGGGTCATCTTCAGACCTGGAAGCTGCCAGAATCACGGAGAATGCTGAAAACTGGGTAGAATTTCCGTTAACCCTTTTTCACCCTGGCTAGGGTGGTTACAGATACCAGTAAGACTCAATTCCATGGATGAGAGGTACTGTGCTGCACCGCACTCGTCGTACCCGTACTTGTACTGTAATATGCTGAATGCAAAGTCTTCTCCATGACAACATCTAGGGATGGTCGCATACCTACCTCGGCCGTTTCCATGTTATGCGAGAGGGATAGAAAGCAAAGCACCACTCATGGTCCCCCACTGTTCGAGCAGTAAGACAAACTAACTTGTGATGAGGCTCCGCAGATCGAACCGGGACCAAAAGACTCCGAGACAATACCTGCAAACTGAGTTCTTTTATGATCAAGCTTGATCAGATTCGACTCCCCTGTCGGGCAGTATTTTGAGTCTACGTCGGTCTCGGAAGCATTTGTTTCCCGCCTCTAGGGGAATCGATTAATCACCCGCATAACGCAAGAACAACGCAGCGATCGTGCTTGGCGAGCTGGAGAAGAGCAACTTCACCAATCTTAAAAAACTTTCTTCTCATCGCCGAAATTCATCGAGATACTTACCGACCGGGGAAGGTCGTTGAGCTTGTATGAGTTCTAATCCCTTCAGAAAGCGGGCTTCGGCCGAACGTCCCCGAACATCGCAAGATGATTCGACTCGGGGACAGGATCCACAAGTGCTTTCGACATCGCCGAACCGTAGTAGAGCGAGTTCATGGGAAGGTATAATATACCTGGGACCCCCCCCTCCCACTTCCCCTAACTTATAGGAGGAAGAGCTTCCAGCTAACTCGGTGTGTTTGTACATAGTCGTCGACATACCGCCGCCTTCACCGGCTCTACGGAAGCGAAGTCCTCCTCCACGACTACATTCGAGAAACAGAAGATCCTACATCCCTCCACCGGAGATCATAGCAGACCCATTTAATCCTACTACTGAGTCTCCGGTGTCTTCAGACTTTGAAGGTAATGATGATGATGATGTACTTGCTCGGGGTAGGACTGCTACTTATCTTCGACTCCGCTTAGCGCTAATATCTCTGTAGAACCAACCGAGCTTGGCCGTCCAGGAACAACCAGCTTTCCTAGTGCTGGAAACGATGGAGGATACTCAGTGGCTAAGTCTGGACGACAGTCGCTGGATGCAGACGCCTTCAAACGACTAATGCTCACAGGCCAAAGTTCACTCTCTTCACCCCAGACACCAGGAACGGGTCCAACTCCTCCAGTCGTTGCACCGGATAGTTCCACAGACACAAGCAGTATTTCTCGACAATCTATCTTCGATCCAATACCGGAAGCAGTGGATGGAGTTCCGGATGAGACACCCAGGACCAGCAATGAATTAGACGAGGAGGAAGAACGGCGTCGATCTAAGGAGCGGACTCCTAAACCGAAGCCTCCACCGCCGAGGGCACGGAATAAGAGCGGTGGAAGATCTTCAGCCTCTCCGCCCTCTTCAGTGGCCGATATCCCCAGCCTAACGCCACCTCGGCCTCCATCTATACACTCCGTATCATCGGAGAGATCGCTGCCACCGCCACCGCCACCGCCACCACTTCCGGTGGGCTCAACCAGTCCAATTTTAAACGAGACTGTATCACCGGCATCTCCTGCGGCATCCACCATCTCAAAGAAAATAGCCCCTTCACCACCACTTTCTCGTCGTCACTCGGTTCAATCAAATACTAACCCCCTTCGCCCGAGCACCCCCGCGGGAAGTGCCAATAGTTCTAAAATGAAACCTCCTCCACCTCCGATCCGCCGGCACAAGAGCACAAGTTCCCGGGCTTCTACAGTCCCTCTATCTGCCTTACCGGTCCCTCCACCACCACCCCCGCCTCCGCCAAGGCGAAATAGAAGCTCGACAGCAAATTCATATGAAACTCCAGAGGAACCTCTAACTACCCCTCCGGAAAAGTCTTTACCTCTTCCTACAGAGCCAGCAATGCCAATTGTTCAGGGAACTGAAACAGATATCTTGATTGATCTGGAAAAGCTGCAAAGAGAGGTGGATGAGTTACGGGGTAAGTACGAAGGGAGGGGTGTTGGTCCGGCCGTGTCAACTTAATACATACATACCACAGCATGCGTGCTGGACACGTTCCTTTTGCTTATTTTTTTAGGGCGGAGTTTGCTCGGTGGAGCGTGGGTTGAGTGGTACTTGCTTTTACTTTCTTAGAATTGGTCTTTTTTTTCCCCTTTCAAGCAAAAAGGAGAGACCCGAGGAATGAACTTGCTTGTTCGGGGGTATACCTGTTTGCGCCGCAGCGTAATAGTGGATATGAATTTTAATGGTTTATCCTGTTTATTCTTCTGTGAATAAATGTTTGGCTGCTGGTTGCTTGGCTTGCTCGTGTGGATATCACGTTGCGCGTGGTGGGGTCTAGTATTGATTTAGCAATGGCACTCAAGTAGTAACGGTGACTAACGGTGGGTGAAGAACGTTTCGTGGAATTCAGCTTGACAAATGCTGCCGGTAAACACCATTCTACACTTTAGACACTGTAGGGGAAACATGCTGCGACCAATGCCGCCCAAACAATGACTGGGACTAAGCCATGCGGGCAGGGAGGAGCGCGTTGAGGAAACTAAGAAGCGATATAAGGAAAAGACCTACAATGGAATCACAAAATTTAATGGGGCTCGCATATCTGTCTCTACCGCATCCAAATCACAACCACCTTCAAGAAGGAAACGAAGGCCTATCAGGCTTCCGGCAAGTGGGGACCCTCAATCCAACAATATCTGGAATCATGACTGGTTTAGGCCTGGATATGCCATAATTATTAATGGGCGATATGGCAAGCGAATAGAACTTTTAGGTTTGAGTAGACTATGTCATCACAAGCCCTGGTGTGACTAGAAGAGCACGAGTAGTAGTATCTGATGGAAATAGAAGGTGTTTGCTTGGTACTGTTGAAAATACCCAGTACAGCAGTAGAGGGGGAGGTACACTTATATACCAGTATCAGCAAGGTCTTACAGGTCGGGCAAGGGTATCTACCAAAACCTCAAGCAGGTTGAGCACCAAGCACTGGATTTGATGAACAAAACCTGACATGTATCATGATTGGCGAACCAATCACGATTTAGTTTTTATTGCATATTCTCAGCATCTGGACATCCTACCCTGATTCCTGTTTGAACGAGGAAGAGAAAGAGAACTGTACAGAAGTGTACTGTACCAGAGAGGAACAAACCAAGGCTCTGTTCAGTTCAATGTGTCGATGAAATCATGCTTTCTCATTCCCCACCACTCTATCAGTGAACGGGTGGCATGAATAGAGGTGCTCTAACTGCTGATCGTGACAATTGTGCTCCATATCATGCTTCTGCATGTATCTTCACTTTTAGGTGTCCGAGTCCCACCTATCAAATATGAACCTGGTTGAGAATGTGTAGCCACTTTGAAAACTATATTTCCTACAAGCTTACCGAGACTACTATCTCCACTCCCGTGGTCATGAAGAAGTCATGAAGTTCTCCTAGAAGGTGTGGGAGGATCTTCCACGGGCTCGGAGAGTGGTCTATAGGCGGACTCATAGGATTCTGACTAGGGTTGCTACACTACGGTATTAGTCTATCAAGCTCCAACTGTCACCCCAAATCAGATGCCAACGCCACGGACCAACGACACCCACATCGCTCCGGTCAGATTTCCAATCCTTGGTATTCTAGCCACAGTATTTTCTTCTTTCAACCCCGATTGAGATCTTCCCACCAGCGCCCTGATGGCGCAGGTCATCTAGCAGAGGACAGGTGATGGTGATCCTAGGGGAGGATGTCGATGTGGAATGTGGTCGATAGTGTGAGAGGAGAAAGATAATGATTGTATTCTAGTAGAGGGGAAATCCCCGAGACTAAATACAGAATGAGATGTGTGCCAAGAGGAACATATCACTAGGGTAACACCCTACTCAACTACCTAATAGGGAAAAACTCCCATCATACTATGAGGCCACATACCATACTATTGGGATTACTCCATCACGCCCCCCACCATGCTTCCACTTCGGCCCATAGTTAGGCGAATCCTCTCACGATCCTTCCAAACTTGTCATTACTCCTCGACCTCAATTTTTCCTCGGACGATATCCTCTCTCCTTCATTCCCCTCTCTCCGATGAAAGGGCAAATGAAACGGTCACGGTTGCTGGCTGGGTCCGTTCGGTCCGGCGAATGAAGAATGTTTCGTTCGCCCATGTCTCAGATGGCTCAACGATACATCCACTGCAAGCTGTGTTGACGAAGGAGCAATCGGAGAATTTGTCGATGGGAACTAGTGTTAAGATAACGGGCGAGTGGAAGGAGTCTGTTGGGGGGAAGGGGCAGCAGAGCAAGGAGCTGTTGGCGGAGAAGGTAGAGGTTTTGGGGAAGGCAGACCCTCTGGTATCACTCCTTCCCTTATTCGCTATGGATTTATCGTAATGTTGAAAACCTGATGTCTCTTTTGTCTGTGTTGGTGGAAAGACATATCCTCTGCAAAAAAAGTATCAGACTCCGGAGTTCTTAAGAACGCTACTACATCTCCGACAAAGGATACCGGCCAATACGAACTTACTCCACTTAAGATCTAATATAATCTCGACACTCACCGCCTTTTTCGTGGAACACTCATTTATCCAATGCCACACGCCAATAATTACCTCCTCAGACTGCGAAGGTGCTGGAGAAGTCTTCGCAATCGTTCCGGAAAAATTCTTCAACACACCCAAATACCTCACCGTCTCCGGCCAATTGCATCTTGAAGCGCTCGCAGCGGCGGTCCCTAGGGTATGGACTTTGAGCCCATCATTCCGTGCGGAGAAGAGCGGCACAACTAGACATCTGAGCGAGTTCTACATGCTCGAAGTCGAAGCCGCGTTTATCGACACTTTGGATCCGTTGGTAGCGTTAATAGAGGACATGGTGAAGACAATTGTTCGAAGCATCAGCACTTCTCGCGTGGGCAAAGAAACCTTATCCACAGCGGGTGAAGATAAAGCGGTGCAACTCGAGGAGCGTTGGAAGGGTCTACTAGAACGTCCTTGGTCTAGGATAACCTACACTGAAGCGATATCAAGACTGGGCTTGGCGGCAGAGCAGAAGGAAGTACAGTTCGATATCCCCGCGGTCTGGGGTGCCGCATTACAAGCCGAGCATGAGCGCTTCCTTGCACAGACTGTATTCAATGGACCGGTTTTCGTGACGGATTACCCGAAGAGCCTGAAGCCTTTCTATATGCTCCCTTCTGTCAGCACTGTCCCCACGCCGGGGGAAGGCGAGACGGTAGCTTGCTTTGACCTACTTGTGCCGGCTGTAGGCGAACTCATTGGGGGCTCGCTGAGGGAATATCGATACGACGAGTTGCTGACGGAGATGCGGAGGCACGGCATAGCGGTCGGGGACGGAGGTGAGGACGAAGGGAGCTTAAGATGGTATTTGGAACTTCGCAAGTGGGGGAGTACTAGGCACGGTGGGTTCGGGTTGGGGCTTGATCGGTTGGTGTGCTATTTGGCCGGTGTAGAGAATATTAGGGAGGCTACGGCTTTCCCCAGGTGGGTTGGGAGGTGCGATTGTTAGTCGGGGAGCAGTTTATGTGATAGAGAGGGAAGAGGGCAAGCACGATTGAATGTTGACGGTTGGCTTGGAGCGCGGCGCCGTTGCTTGAGCGTGGATATGTGAAAATATAATCGTACGTCCTAAATGCTTTGATATCCCTACACTACTGGTGAATCCCAAAGATTTCCGGAACGCCAGGGGTATGTCCTTTTTGTGTGCCTTGGCATTGAGGTGTCCGGGTGCTTGTGAGATTTGCGAGTGAGATTTAGTAGTTCTAGGCACCGTGTTAGGTGAGAATGTGTGAAGTTTTAAAGCATGCTGAAACCCAGCGTACTGTGAACTGTGCCATGAGTTCATTCAATCTGTTTCCTAGCTCTAGAATGTAGTTCTAAGATGGCACCAAGCATACGATAATAGAACCAGCCAAAGATCACTCAAACCGGCACCTCCCAGCAACCAAGCACCTCAATAGATGACCAAACCCATCACACCCAACCCAGAGCGACCCCCCACAATCCTAAGCGCACTTCACAGCCGTCATCTCGCATGCCAACCCACCGCCAGCATACCACAGCCCATCACTCGCCCCAAATACCCCTGCAAACCCTGTGAAAGCCAGAACAAAGCCACTTCTTGCCCAAGAAGATTAGGATCCGAACAACTTTAGGCCTTCAAATTCGATATGAGGGTAGGGGGCACCCACTTAACAACTGCAAGTAGTTTTCACTCGATGGGCGCAGAAACCAGGGACCAGAGGTAGATCATAACAGTAGGTGATATTTGATCATTGATCTATTGTATAAGTTATGTCATTACTGTCCACCCCTAGTACGCTAAAAATTCTTACTCAAATTACCCCCTATATACACACTGAGTGCGGACGGCGGCGGCGGTCTCCATAAGCAGAAGGGATCTCCTGCACTTGCTATCGTCCGTGCCATAGATTGATGCCGGACTACTAAGCATTATACCAAACTGTATGACATGGTACACCGAACCCCCTCCCCCGGCGGACGACAAGACGATCTGATAAGGGGTGCATGCTTTATATCAAAGCTGTGAACAGGGGGAAAAAAGTGATGCCCCGTTCGGCTCGTGATGGGCTTGTGTTTTCCTGTCTGTCTGGGGATTTGTTGCGAAGCATATGTATATTTTTTCAATATTGTGTTTATTTCCTGATGTCCCAACTTGAAGGTCCGGAAATGGGATCTTGTTTTCGTCGGGAGGGACAGACAATAAGGTACCGTAGTTGCCGACCCCGGATATGGATCGTTCGTACAGCTCTGTCTTAAAACTGGTCGAATGTATGATATGTCGCGTAATGTTATGGTTTCTCTCTTGCTTGCTTGCTGGGAGTGGGTCCCACTACTCCCCCCCCCCGAAATAATACGACAATCCTCGAAAGGTGGATGGAGTGCTAGCTGTGAAGGGGATTTTACAAAAAAAAAACACCTGAATGAGAAAATATGACTGGCACAGCACTGGAGTGAAACAACTCCTACCGGAGCAAACGCCAATGCTCAAGGTCTCGTGCGGGGCTTGCTAGTAAGTTTGTGAGTGAGTGATAGATGATGGCGGGGAATTTCATAATTATGATATCTTTTTTTTATAGCTATGATACAGCACACTCTATCACTACAGAAACCCTATTTCAACAAATCTTAATGAAAAAAACTGACCAAGTAGGGTAAAATGAGTGATAGTTGATGTCAGTAGATTCAACTTTTTTTCCCTTTTTGGACACTCTCTGGTAAGTTGTGTATGATATTCATAGGGTGCTAAGAACCTTAACCACATGCCCACAGCGGTTGCCCCCCCGTGGCGAGGAGGGGTGCTAATATCCCGCACCCTTTCAGCAAAGGGTTTCGGAGCGCTCACATTCGGAATTGAGGGTTCACTGTCCAGGCACCTGATGAGGACACGCTAACATGAATTCCTGCACGAGCTTTTGCGGAGGCGAGTCTTGTTTGTTGAATATGGATCAGTTTCTACTCGGGAGGTGGGGAGGGGGGCATATAAATGAAGCATGTAAAGTATCGAAAACTTAGTAGGAACTTCCAAGGCAAAGCAAGACTTCCGAAACCTCTTGGAGAGTGTAAGCATCCCTCGATGCATAGAGGCTACCATGGAACTAGTTCTCTACGGAGTGATCCTCCTCCCCTACCCCCCAAAACTTCCGCTCTGGCGGTCAATCACGTGGATCCCACGGCTACCAGTCGCCAAACTCCCCGCTGTGTCGTTACCCCACGCCCCCTGGATATCTGCGGGGCCCTGAGAAAGAGAGACGACAGAGGCGCACTTCTTACAGGGAATTAACAATACACCCGGAAGCTCCCCAATACCCCCAGTTGTGCCAAAGCCATCTCATACGCATGCTCCCCGCAGATCAAGCTATTCGGCTGCAGGGGCCGCTGGCAAGCTGACGGGAGGTAAAATTTCTGACGACCATTTACAAGGACGCAATCAGTGGATGATGTGCATGAGCTTGAATTGAGTGTTGGGGGTTTGCCCGCTGTGCTGGAGGGTAATATAGTGATGAGGTGGAGATGCAATAGTCCCTTTTTGAAGATGTGTTTGGCTACATTATAGCTCCCCCCTAGGAATTTAGTAGGATACTTATAGATAAGTCTACCTACTCGGCAGTGTAGGAGGGGGGCGGGGGTGCATTCTCACGGAGGCACTCGCCAAAGAAGCGGAGAACGAGTTTTTATTGGGGACAGGTGTTGAACGGGCCAATTTCTCAGAGATGGACTGGTCATATATATGTAGCCCTGAGTGATCTTCCATGATTTGTGAGTGATAGATAATGACTGAGGGTGGGGCTCACCCCGCTAATTGGACATTTCTACATGACGACAGGGAATAACCGCGTTTTGAATTATACTTCCGCAAGAAGTCCTCTCGCCCGTTGGGTGCCCTGAGGGGTCAGGACTCTAACTAACCGACCAAGCCAAGGACAAGAAGAGTCCCCAAAGAAGGGACTTTCCTAATACCAAACCTCATTATAGAACCAAGAAACCAACCCTCCCCTCACCCCTCCAGCAAGAAGGCTCCCCCCCACCATCCTATAAACTTACAGACAGCCTACCACAACATCACCCTCCCAGCCAATAATGGGCCGGACAGAGAACCACTCATCCAAATCCCAACATGCATGAAAGTGAGCTGCAGTGTTGCCCTCGCACCACCACTGAAAGGACATCTGGGAAGCCGACGTAGACGAGTTCCCACTCCAGAGTGGAGGAGAGAGGGAAAGCATCTCGCTCAGGAGTTTATACCCGCCAATTCTGTGCCCAGGGTTTGTGTGTGGGGAGTGCGCTCTCCATGAGAAGTTATGTCACTGCTAGGATTGTGCGGAAGTTTGATATAATATGATACTTTGGAGAACACTGATGGGGAGGAGGATGAATGATGTGAGCTTGGCTAGGAATCCGGGGGGGGGATTAGAGCCAGGTTCTCGAGGACCTACCAGCTTATCATACACGGGAGGGGGGGAGTTGAGGGAGTGATATTTGGTGATACTTATGGAATTTTTTGTATAATTTTGCTTCCTTCTCCGACTCGGACATGATAGGCTCTGGAGTTTCTTTGTGATTTGGCTCTCCTCTTTTGAAAATGTTGCCTCTCTCTCCATTCCTTCCTCTCACTGATGGTTTGAGCTTTCCTTGGAAGCCCTTCTGGCTGTGCTTTAGCAAAGCCTTTAGATGCGCAGTACCTGCTATTCTAGCCACTGGGTTTGCGGATTTTTTCCTACTAGGGGGCTATATTCCTAGCTATGATAGCCAAAGCACTTTAGGGTTTACACCCTATATCGAGTTCTTGACAAATGGGTTTATGAGTATGATATGAGACTTGTGACAAAGAATATCATTTGAAACAACCATAATATTATTATAATAATATTATTATGAAAAAATACCCACCCACCCGCTCAATCTCTACCACACATCCACTCCCAGCCACGAAAATCCAAGCCCCGCAACATGGAAACATCCAAGCTGCGACAGCCACCCTTATCATATCATATCATACCTGCACAAACGAATTAGTAAAACCCCCGACCATAAAAAAAAACTTCAATACCAACCCACCAGCAGCAAGTATCATAACAACAACCATAATCCCACCAACGCAGGAGAAATTCCAAAGCCAAGCGCTGACGCCGGCATTCCAAAGTCCGCAACCCAATCCCAATCGCACCCCTACCACCCCTGCCGGGCGCGGAACAACCTTCTCCCCATAAGTCTCCGCGGGGCTTCACCTACCCTACCGGGGTAGCGCGCGGTAGCAGTAGCAGTAGCAGTAGCAGTAGCAGTAGCAGTAGCGGTACTAACATCCAGTCTCCGGGAATGGGCGCAAGCTGGAGGTTATGCGTTAAAGAATTTGCCTGCCTGCCATTTGGTGCGTGTGCTTTGTACAGTACTCGTACTTCCACCGACTTGTGGGGGCGGAGGAGGAGGTACAAGTACTTGTATGATAATACAACACCTGGCCTTTTGTTCCCCCCGGGGTCGGTCCGTATTTGGCGGTTTGTCTGTGGAATTACTAATACGGAATGTCAATTCCACGCCACGTTGGATATACTATACAAGTACAGAGGGGTTCGCCGATCATCGGAAAGACGAGATCCCGGTTGAAATCCGCGAGTAATCAAAACTCCGAAAACTTGGAAAAGGCAACAGGGATTCACAATCAATAAACCAGTATGATGAAAGAAAAGGCAACAATTAAACCTATGATGATAAAATATCATAATTGGATGACATCTGGGAGCACAACTTCCTTTGCCTACAACCAAAATCTAGCACTTTTGTCCAGATCTCAGTACCATGCAAGAGTAGTCAGGTTCATGAAGGCCTTTAAATCATAAGTAGGTGTCTTGCTGTGAAAAAAGGATGAGGTCAATGATGTTTTGTATTCAAGAAAGGGGATAAGGATAAATAGTAAGGTAGATAGCACAAAGTGGAGTTTAATCAAAGTCCTCCAACAATTTCTTCTGTCTCTTACCTATAGTATGCCTTCTATTCAATCCTTTCAGATCTTCTGAATATAAGCATATATCACTTCTAAGTCAATCCTTTCAGTTCGCCCAATGGACAACCAAATTGACTCCAAAACCAAGGGCTCTTGGAGTACTGAAGAGTTCAAAACAATTGCCGAAGTAATTTCAACTCAAGATTCATGCTCTGAGCCAGAGATTCCTATTGTGGGTAATATCAGAAGTCAACATACTTGAGACACTGTTCGTACTTTGTGTATTTATGCCAGGTAGTCCTATTCTCAACACCAGGAGGTTATTGGAATACCTCTTTCATCTCTTCACCATATCCTTCACAATGGTGACTGCAATTGTACTAATCAACAAAAGCCATTACCAAGCAGTAGCTCACATCCCATTATCAATGCCAATCTTCAGCAGCGTCTAATTACTACTGCTACAGTAAGTAGACACTACTGCCAGTGGCCATAAACTCAAGTAGTAGAGCTTTCCAGCATTCAGCTTAGTGAGATGACCCTTCGAAGAATCTTTGCTGATGTAGGTTCTTATTAGTATATTGCGTATCAAAAACCCTTTCTTTTAGTAAAGGCTCAGGAGAAAAGAATGGCTCAGGCTGAGCAGTTAAGAGATTGAACTATAGATCATTGGACTAATGTTATCTGGTCCAATGAATGTGCTTTTTAGGTTGGAGATATAGGAGGAATGATATGGGTAATATGAAGGGCTGGAGAGGAGTATATGAATGACTGTTTAGTTCCTAGATTCTCATACTAAATAACACTTATGATATGGGCTACCATCTACTAAAATCAGAAAGGCTCTTTAGTTATATGGGATTCAAGCTGGAGCCATATTAACAGTTCAACTTTTATTCAGCATATCTTACAGCCCCATATCCTTCCCTGATGGTTCACTCTACAACATACTGAAAATACAATATCACCTTACATTTACTTCCAGCAGGATAATGCTCCTTCCCATGTTTTCCGCCTCATAGTCAACAAATTCCAGAGCCTGAGAATGCAAAACTATCTCTTCCCTTGGCCAGCTTCATTCCCTGATATGAGCTCTATAAAAGCAATCAGATGCCTTTTCAAATACTGGATCTCTCATCTGCATCCTTGCCCTTGTACTGTTGCTGAGCTCCACACAGCTATCCAGTCTGAATGTGATAAAATTACCCCTGCAGAGATCGCACAGCATACCACCTCAATGCTGTGCCAGATTTCTGACCTCTTAGCTGCTAATGGGAGACATACGTACTGGTAGGATAGGGCCTGTACTAGATAACTATTTCTGTACTATAGAGATAAGGTGTAACAATCCCTCCTTGGATGGTTAGGTCTTGGCGATGGGGAATGATACTTCTCTTCTTCTTCTCTTTCTTTCTTTAGTCTTACGATAGCACTAGGCCTCTGCCTACATTACCAATAGTATAAGACCTCTGTCTTCTATCGGGAACACCTATCGTAAGCTTTCTCTAACTCTTCTTCATGAGGAACCTTTCTTGGCGTAATGATAACGTTGCAATAAAGATAAGGATCTTAAAGGTGTTTTATATTCATTAAAGTAATAAGGAGGAAAAGTACTTAGAGCGTGAAGAACCTATCCTCCTCGGCCGCATCAGCCTCTTTATATAGTATTCTTCCTACCCGTAGTCATGTGACCCAAAGTGGTCACATGTGCGAAACCAAATCATAACAAACTAATCATGTGACCAAAGGGATCACATGCTCAAAACCCATGACCTCATAGCGAGGTCTTGTGCAAAAACTCATAAAACAATCATAACGTAATAAATAAATCATATGACTCGACTGAGTCATTTGTGTAAAACCCATGACCTCATAATGATGTTATGTGTGAGACATAAATCATATGCGCAAGGCTTACCCTCAAGGCACACTCGCAAGGTATACTCACCAGGCATACGTCCCATGACTCATATTTGAGCCATGTGCAAAAGCATTACAAATTCCACACATAACAAATTATATGACTTGAATGAGTCATTTGTGTGAAACAATAACATACCTGTGACTCATAACGATGTGTCATGTGAAAACCTTATTCATGCCAAGCCATGTTTGTGACATTAGCTCCCCTCCTCCTAAGCCTGAGTCCCATCAGGCTTTTTCTTCCAGTTTAAATAGTTCCCATCCTGCCGAGCGCATGGTTCTTCTCAGCTTGTGGAACTTTTCATCTGCTGTCCTCCATCTGACCCTTACCGATTCTAGGGTCAGATTCGCCATTTCAATCATGTGCTGCTGATTATCATTCAGCTGTCTTAACTCCGCAATCATTTTGTCGTTTGCCTAAATTGTGGCCTCAGCCTGGCCAAGTTGTTCTTGGAGTTCTCAGATTTGCCTGTTTAGGCTCCTGACGTCTGGTTCCGTGTCTGCTGAGGAGTTTTGGGCCCCCCTTCCCTGGACCACGTCCTCGTGGCCCATGCTATTCTGGCATCTTCTCCTTCCAACTCTTTCCTGCTTCCATCCTTCTGATGGGTAGAATTCCACAGAGATTTTCTGTGCCCTGTGCATTCTGCACCCATTTCTGAAGTATTGGCGACAATGCTTCAGGACGTGGTCTGGGTGTGGACCATGCTTTTAACATTCTCTTGAGAACTATCCCAAGCCTTCTTTATCGCCAAAATGTGTTTGACAACCATCATCGTGGCATACCGTCCATGACATGGCATTATACTGTGCTTCTTTTTCCCTTTCTCTGAGTTCTTTGTCTGTCGGCCCCATGAATGAGTATTCAGGGCTTGTCGGTGTAATTTGGCAGGAGTTATCGCCCCAGCCCTCGTGTTGTTGCAATGGCGTGGGAGCTTTTCCCTCGCCTTTGTCTTAGTTGAACATGATTGTTACCTGGGTCAGGCTTGCCTGGGTATCGCTGGTGGAAGGTTGAGATGGCATCTTGTGCATGTTCAAAGTTGTGTGCGAAATACCAAGTTTTATCATGTTCGGGCGAATATCCTGTCTACTTGGCTCGGTATTGGAGGTGACTGTGGAAGAAGCGAGAATCGACTATTTCGTCGAGTTCGTATTCTGGTTCTCCGTTGAGTTCGATTGGAGGGGGAGGAATAATTGTTTGTGAGGGAAACTTGTTGTTGTTGTGTAATTCGAGGAGTGAGATGTGGAATGTATTGTGTATTCGCATTGATGGTGGAAGGTCGAGTTTATAAGTTCGGCTACTAACTCTTTCCAGTATCCTGAATAGTCCAATTTTCTTGTAGTCTAATTTCTTTGATGGTTGCATCATATGGATATTGCGTGGTATTAGCCATACCATATCACCTGGTTGTATGTTCGGATCAGGCCTTCGGTGCTTATCGTATTGTTCTTTTTGTTGTTGTTGTGCTTGACTTACTTTGTATTGTAATGTCTCGTGTAGTTTTCCCATATCTGTTTTGTCCGGTATTATACCATTAATCGTATGATATGGGGTCTGACTTTGTAGATGTTGTCCGTAATTTGCGAAGAAGGGTGTCGCGTCAATCGTTTCTTGCTTTTCATTGTTTTATGCGAATTCGGCCATTGATAGCAGTTTGTACCAATCATCTTGTTCGTAATTGATGTAGGCCTGTAAATATTATTCGAGTATTGCATGTACCTGTTCCATTTGTCTATTGGTTTGTGGGTGGAATGCTGTGCTCATCCTGTTTTGTATCCCCATTTCTCCAGTTACTTTCTTCCCTAGTCCTGATGTGAATTGTATTCCTCGATCAGTAATGATATTCTTTGAGAGGCCGTGAAGTCGAAAGACCTCGCGGAAGAATATTTGTATAAAATCCCTTGTGTCGATATCTTTTCTGACTGGAATGAAATGACTCATTTTGGTAAGACAATCCACCACGACCAGGATGCTATCGTAATTTTCCGATGCCGGTAAGTCCGTGATGAAATCTATAGTAATTGTTTCCCATAGTTGTTTGGGAACTTTGTTCGATTTCAGTAATCCATATAGTGCATGTTTAGCCATTTTTATCCTTTGGCATATGTCGCAGTTTTTGACATATCATTTGATATCTTCGCGCAGTCCTGGTCAATAGAATGACCTCGTGATGAATTTGTGGTTTTAGCCGCTCCTCCATATCCTGCCATTCGGATATCGTGGTGTTGTCGTATGATGTCTGTCCTTATCTCTTCTTTTTCCAGAATCCATTATTTTTCGTCGTACCACATGTTTCCATCCTTCCATTGGCATAAACCCAGAACAATTCCTTTTATCTCCTTTTTTCCTTCCTTCAATGCTTCTCTTATTGCCTGAATTGTTTTGTCTCTTTCATTTGCCTTCTCAATTTCCCTTTCCTAAGTTGATGTGAATTGGATAACCTCCATTGCCTCGAAGTAGGTTTTTGGTAATAGTGTTCGTGTTTTTTGTTTGATTCTTTTGTCTTCTTTCGTTTGGGGTTTGTCGCTTGCAATTCTTATGATAGCATCTGGCTTTCTACTCTCTTTGCCTGGTGGATATTCGATTTTGAAGTTGTATTTGCTAAGATGTTCCATCCATCTTATCTGGTAGTCTTTCAGTTTTTTTGTAGTCAGGAATGGGACCAGATTCCTATGGTCGGTTAGAACTCAGACTGGATGGTCATTGTTCAAAACGTATCTCCTGCATTTCTTTAATTCTTGAACTGTTGTTAATAGATCTTTGTTCACAATGTCGTAGTTACACTCTGTGGGGGTCATTGTCTTGGATCAGTAAGACACTGGCCACCATTTTCCGTCTTCGCATTGTTGCGATAATATGCCTGAGTACACATATTTTGAGGCGTCTGCTTTAATCATTGTCCTTTAGTTTGGGTCGAAATGAACCAGTATGTGTACTAATATTAGATGCGTTCGTATTGTATCATATGCTTTCTGTTCTGTTTCTTCCCATTTCCATTTCTTGTCTTTCTTAGTTAGGTTATAGAGTGGTTTTGCAAGCCTGCTGAATCCTTCTATGAACCTTCGATAAAAGTTGCAGAATCCCATAAAGTATTGAACATCTGTTTTGTTGTTTAGTTTGGCCCAATCCCATATTGCTGCCATTTTGACAGGGTCGACCTTGACCCCGCTTCGATTGATGATAAATCTAAAATATTCCATTTCTTTATGGAATTCGCATTTTGTTGGTTTGAGCTTTTTTCCTGATTCTTGTATTGTAGCCATGATATTGCTGATATCCTTCTGGTGTTGTTGCATATTTTCCAAGTAGATAAGTACATCGTCCAAGTATATGATACAACATATGTTGAGATACTAATTGAGTATATTGTTAATCCATCTCTGGAATGAAGCCGGTGCATTAGTTAGCCCAAAAGGCATAACCAAGTATTCGAACATTCTGTATCTTGAGGCGAATGTAGTCATCCATTCATCTCCTGCCTTGATGTGTATATTGTGTTATGCATCCTTGATGTATAGTTTGGTGAAGTATTTTGCTGACCGCAGTCTATCCAGTGCTTCTCCAATCAAGGGTAGTAGATATCGA